>NC_138553.1:26292598-26449515 GCF_964273705.1 Natrix helvetica
TCCTTAATTTCTTTGCGTAAAAAAGCATTTTCTTCCCTTATAAAGTCCTTAAAATCCTGATAATTTATTGTAGCACCCGATGAGGCTTTTTGTTCCGTTGCCATAATTAATAATTCTTACAGCCGCCTCTAGCTGTCACCATTCAATTAACTTTCATTTTCCTTAGATATTCAGCTGTAAATTAATACTTGCAAATGTTTCTTTCTAAGTTGCTCGAAATTAAAACTTTGACATTTAAGTAGTTCAGGTTATGTAAACTGGCTTAAAGATTGTTAATAGTTAGGGTTGTTTCAGCCGTTCCGCCTTTACTGCCCCGGCTATCAGCAGGTAATTAGCTTTCGTTTTCTGTAGGTTTTCAGCTATAAATCAACGCCATTTTGAATCCTTTGTTCTAAGCCCACGCCTCTCGAACTCAGCAGTAGCGTTCTTTTTAAGAGATTTTTTTTTCTTCCCCCAATTAAAACTTAAAATACTTGCAAAAGTCTTGCTTTCTTCTTGGGATGTTAAGATGTTAAGATGTTAAGGCTGTTCCCGGCGACTGGTTCTGCTAATTAGCAGAGGTTATCAAAAAGGCAGGAGAATACAACAACTGCGAAGGGGGGCAAACCTCGTCGGACTCCGGACTCCGGAGGGTACATGAGGGCTCAACCCAGCAGCTGAATCTCTCCCTCATAAATTCCAAGAATTTACGAATGTCCGAGGTGTTAAAGATCGTAAAAAAACACCTCTAACTGTCTCTTGATCTGACAGGCTCAAAAAAAAGCCTGCCATCGGCACCAGGAACAACCGGAAGTCCCCCCGCCCGCAAAAATCTTATCAGGGAGCCGGCGGGCAGTAGCAAATTAGCTGATCACGCGGCACACGCGGAAAGCGAGGTTTGACTGGGTGAGGCAGTGAAACTCCAGGGCTCTCTGACCTAATTCCCCATGAGAACTGTTGCCTCTGAAGTGATATTTTGCTCCAATATTTTGAACCTTTAAGCGCCCCTTTCCCTTTTTTCTTTTCAACCCACAATGATTAGGGAGGATCCTGAAGTCGGGCGGGGCTGAGAAGCGAGGAGGCAGAAAAAGAGACGGAGGCCAAGGAGCTTCCCCCCGCCCCCTCCCAGCAAAAATCTAACCGGGGAGCCGGGCGGGCAGTAGCAAATTAGCCTATCACGCCGCGTGATCGGTTAATTTGCTACTGCCCACACGGCGTGATCGGCTAATTTGCTACTGCCCGCCCGGCTCCCCGGTTAGATTTTTGCTGGGAGGGGGCGGGGGGGAAGCTCCTTGGCCTCTGTCTCTTTTTCTGCCTCCTCGCTTCTCGTCCCCGCCCGACTTCAGGATCCTCCCTAATCATTGTGGGTCGAAAAGAAAAAAGGGAAAAGGGTGCTTGTTTTGAAGTGCCCCTTTCCCTTTTTTATTTTTGACCTACACTGATTAAGGAGAATCCTGAAGTCACAAGTCAGGCGGCAATGTACTGCGTTTAGCTGGAGCTGGCTGGAGAGTGTTTCGATTGTGATGTGATTCCCTATCTGCTCCGCTCTCGTCCATGTGTCCACAGCAAATACGCGATGCTGTGCGGCAGTTAGAAATTACTGCACGGCGTATTCTAGGCACGTGCGTGGCCGCGCAGGCGCGAACCTTAGAGGGAACAGTGTTCTTCAGCTCTGACAGGATAGTGGGGAATGGAAGAATTTATATTCCTTGCATTTGCATCCTTTTAGAGGGTTGTTGAAGCACTTGGAGGTTTGTCTGTGGCTTTAGGGTCACTGACTAGTGCACCTGGTTCCTGTAGTCTGCAATTTTTCCTCTGGAAAACCATTCCTACTCCTATACCCTTCAAAGGGTGCTTATCACAAATTGTATAGCTAAACATTTGTTTAGCTAGAAACTTTTATGAAATTTCATTTATTTGGGAAAATGTCCAATCATCCTCAAAGCAAAGAAAAAGTCAGTTGTTCTGTATGAAGGCATCGGTGAGATGATTTGGAGCAAGATATCAATTAGCTTTCAATGAAGTCATTCCTATCTCTACAAGTGGATATTCAACCCAGTTTGAATGTATTTGCATTCACTTTATGTTTCGTACTCTGGATAAAATTTATAACTCCTATAAAAAGTTTTCTCTAAGAGTGACCTCTTGCACTTGGAATTGCTGGCCCAGGACATTACCCTTGTCAATGGTTTCAACACTCAAACTAATGTAGAATTAATTGGCTGATTTGGATGGAGTCATATACCAATTCTTCCAGCTCCTGATTTGTTATCATGGCACTTTCTCATGCCTGTGTTAACATACATTCTTCCACTCTTGAATCAAAGGAAAATATGCTGACATAAATTGCACTACCCCTATTGCTTAGTTTCACTGTATCTCTACACAAACATGCATACATAAAAAAGTTATACAGCTTCAGTTTTCATCTATTCTGTCTATCCATGTCTTTGTCTAAAATGGTATAGGTTTTCCTGTTTGAGGGGGTGGACTAGAAGACTGTCACGGTCCAACTCTGTCATTATGTTATTTAGTTATCAAGGATGAAGCAGGAACATGGCAGAATTCATGTCAATTCCAAAGCAGTAGAACTGAGAAAGTTAGAGGTGGCAAAATTAATTGTCCCCCACCATCAACTTTAAAAGATAATTCAATCTGCCTGAATTTGGCAGCTTTCACCACTTCAGAAGGGAAGTCATCCAATTACCAGGGAAAAAGAAATAAAGTATTATTTTAAACTGATTTATCCTATGATATACCATGGAGAAACATCAGAATACAAAGCAAAGTGAGCTTTTTGATCTGATTTTCTAACCAAAATACTTAAGAGTTTGTATTTTGTCCCTTCCCCCCCCCTTGTTTGCATTGATGTATGAATAGGTCACTTCTAATCCACAAAAGAGAATTTTGTGTCCTACAAATGTAACTTTTCATGTATTAAGCCTACTTTCTGCTCTCATATAATAACTTGACCATAAAACCATGGCATTTTTTTTGGCCAGTCATTCTCTTTAATTGAATTGGATGTATGCTATCTTTATCTCTTAAAATACCTATACTTGGCCATGTCATATGAATATCATCCTTCCAACCTTCAATTATTACAACCACAAATCGATAAAATTACAACCACAACCACAAGTCTTTTTTAAGTGGGGAAGGAAAAATGGGATTAGTAATAATTATATGGATGAACAAAAAACTTTAATGAAAAAAATAAATTTATAAATCTCCCAATCACAGAGAATCACACATTGCCCCCCAGTATTAGCATTTTCCTTGTGACATTGGGTGGAAATAAATCCCAAGTAACCAAGTTGTATGGAAAACCTAATAAATTTTATTTTTTCCTTGCTATTTTATATGCACTTCTAAGGACATCTCACGATCCCTACTGGATCGGGACGCCCTTCGCACAGTCACTCATGCCCTGGTGACGTCCCGCCTGGATTACTGCAATGCTCTCTACATGGGGCTCCCCTTGAGATGCACCCGAAGGCTGCAGTTAGTCCAGAATGCAGCCGCACGGGCAATTATGGGGAGTACTAGGTACTCCCATGTAACACCGCTCCTGCGCGAGTTGCACTGGTTACCTGTGGCTTTTCGGGTACGTTTCAAGGTGTTGATTATCACCTTTAAAGCGCTCCATGGCTCAGGACCTAGTTATTTGCGGGATCGCATCCTACCCCATACATCCCTACGACCAATTCGCTTTCACAGAGAGGGACTCCTCCGGGTACCATCCGCTAAGCAATGCCGGCGGGCGGTGCCCAGGAGTAGGGCCTTCTCTGTGATGGGCCCAACCCTCTGGAACGACCTCCCCCCCGATATTAGAATTACTGCTGATCTCCGCTCCTTCCGTAAGAAACTCAAGACCCACCTGTTCCAATTAGCTGGCCTGGCCCAACCATAATCATAATCTAATCCCGACCTTCCTGGCTGGTATTTTAAATTTTAAATTTTGGGGTATTTTAATTGGTTTTAATTATTAGTTAATTTATGATTACTGTACAGACTCTTTGTTGAATTTATTTGTCTGGGGTTTTGTATTTCTGTTGTTTACTGTGTATTTTATTTCTGTCTGTACACCGCCCCGAGTCCCCTTGGGGAGAGGGGGCGGTTTATAAATTGAATAAACTGAAACTGAAACTGTTCTTGCATTCCTGAATCCAGTAATTCATTAAAAAAAATAACATATGAGAACAATTAGAACAATGCCTCCCATGTAATGCTTTTGAGTTTTCCTTCTGCTTTGAAGTATTGTCAGGTCTGCCATAGTCAAATGGGACAGCAGCCAGGCCAGTGCTAATTAGACAAATTGACGTTTAGCAAAGAGCTTGTCGCTGTCAGCCTGCATTCACACAATAAAAACAACACATGAGTCATCATCATCACCAATAACTGCATTGTATCACACTTTAGATCAATATTTAAGACTTTAAAAGCCCATAATGTTGTAACAAATGAGACAGTATTAAAATGCCAGGGTAGAACTGCTTCCTCTACTCTCCCATATTCCTTCCTTCATTAGGTAGTTAAAGACTAAATTCAGTCATCAATCAAAGTTTGTCCCTATATCTGTCTCCAGTTCCCTGGAAGTAAACAAAGATGTGTATAGTATACTGAAATCTGCCTTCATTGGTGAAATGGCATTTTCTTAATCTTACTTACTTTACTTACTTTATTTAGATTTCTAGACCGCCCCCTCTCCCGAAAGGGACTCGGGGCGGTGTACAGTCAAATTAAAACACAAGGAATACATAGGAATAGATATATAAATACACAGATCCTTAAATACTTAGATGAGGAGGCTATAAAAACTGTATCTTAAAGTAAAGCAATTAAAACAGTATTTAAAAACCCCTAAAAATACCCCAAAAAAGTTAAAGTTAAAATAATGACCTAGAACCTTGTTCCCCAACCCCCGGGCCGCGGACCGGTGCCAGTCCGTGGATCAATCGGCACCGGGCCGCCCGAGGAACTTCAAATCATTTCACTGTGGCGGGCGGCCGAGGCGCAGAGCATTCCGCTCTCCCAAGACTGCCCATTGTGTGACAATAGCGAATGAAAATTCGCTATTGTTACACTGATGCTCCTCCTGGCCGAAAGGCAAACCTCACGCCATTGGCCGAAAGGCAAACCTCACGCCATTGGCCAAGGAGGAGGCGCCACGGGAAGACTGAGGACTCGAGGTCGGAGACGCGGGGACTGAAGAGAAGCTGCCATAAGATAAGTGCACGGAGGGGGGCATGGACTCAGCACTATCAAACGGAAAGAGGAGCAGCAGTGGTTTTATTAGAATGCCCTCTCATTCACCCAGGCCTATTGCACTTATTTAGGTCAACAACTCCTGGGTCGAATGTGTTTGTGCGGGTTCAGGCATAAGTGCACGGAGGGGGGGGCGGGGGTTCTCTGCTATTGAGGAGACTCAGCACTATGGCGCGATGATCTCTGTATTGAAAGGGGGAATGCTGGGGCATCTCTGTATTGAAAGGGGCATGCTGCCATCTCTGTGTTGAAAGGGGCACGCTGGCATCTCTGTATTAAAAGGGGCACGCTGGCATCTCTGTATTGAAAGGGGCACGCTGGCAACTACGTTCGAGACAACAACTCTGCTGGTGTTCTGGATTAAAGTCATGGCGGAATACCCTGAGATTGCCACCACAGTACTTAAATCCCTATTGCCATTTCCGACAACCTATCTGTGTGAAGCGGGGTTTTCTGCAGTATTTAAATATTGCTTTTAATTACTTTACTTTAGATATGTACAGTTTTCTTATTGCCTCCTCTTTGTGTTTGTATTTTCTATTTATTGATGTGTTTTTATTTGACTGTACACCGCCCCGAGTCCCTTTGGGGAGAAGGGGCGGTATAAAAATCTAAATAAAAGTAAAAAGTAAAGCAACCAAAACAAAACAACGGAATAAACTGGACATAAGCAACACACTTCGGGTGTCATTGTCTCCTATTACCCCCAGATGGAACCATCTCGTTGCAAAGAAACAAGCTCAGGGTTCTCATTGATTTGGCATTCTAGTGAGTTAAATAAAATAAATCACTTTATATTCATTTTTTGGTGTAGCTGTATTTTATTTTGAAGGCATGTTTAAATACAATTAAATTAAAATTATTAAATCAAAACAAGCGGGCCACGGAAAAATTATCAAACATTTACCAGTCCGCGGCGATAAAAAGGTTGGGGAGCACTGACCTAGAACTTCCCAATTAAAAAATATCTGCCAGGAGGTGAGATAAAACTATGAATGGGCCAAGCCGGCTAGTCGAAACAGGTGAGTCTTTAGTTTTTGACGGAAGGAGCGGAAGTCGGTGGTGGTTCTAATGTCGGGGGGGAGGTCATTCCAGAGGGTTGGGCCCATCACAGAGAAGGCTCTACTCCTAGGCGCCACCCGTTGGCATTGCTTGGTGGACGGCACCAGGAGGAGTCCCTCCCTGTGAGAGTGAATTGGTCGCAGGGATGTGTGCGGTAGGATGCGATCCCGCAAGTAGCAAGGTCCTGTGCCATGGAGTGCTTTAAAGATGGTAATCAGCACCTTGAAACGCACCCGAAAAACCACAGGCAGCCAGTGCAGCTCACGCAGGAGAGGTGTTATGTGGGAGTACCTAGTACTCCCCATGATGGCCCGCACGGCTGCATTCTGGACTAGCTGTAGTCTTCGGGCGCGTCCCAAGGGAAGCCCCATGTAGAGGGCATTGCAGTAGTCCAGACGAGATGTCACCAGCGCATGAGTGACCGTGCGTAGGGCATCCTGGTCCAGTAAGGGGCGCAATTGGCGCACCAGGCGAACCTGGTGGAACGCCCCCCTTGCCATGGCTGCCACATGGTCATCCATCGACAGCCGGGCATCTAGGAGGATGCCCAAATTGCGCGCCCATTCCACAGGGGGCAATTGCTCGCCCCCTATGGCCAGTGATGGTGTCAACTGGCTGAACCGAGATGCCGGTAACCACAGCCACTCAGTCTTGGAGGGGTTGAGCTTGAGTCTGTTGTCCCCCATCCAGACCCCGACGGCTTCCAAACACCGGGACATCATTTCGACAGCCTCGTTGGGATGGTTTGGGGTGGAAATGTACAGCTGAGTATCATCAGCGTACAGATGATACTCAACCCCCAAACCACGGATGATCTCCCCCAGCGGCTTCACATATGCGTTGAACAGAAGGGGCGAGAGGACCGACCCCTGTGGCACCCCACAAGTGAGTGGCCTCAGGGTCGACCTCTGCCCCCCTGCCAACACACATTGCGTCCGGTCGGAGAGGTAGGAGCCGAACCACCACAAAACGGTGCCTCCAACTCCCATCCCCTCCAGCCGGCGCAATAGGATACCATGGTCGATGGTATCAAAAGCCGCTGACAGATCTAATAGGACCAGGATAGAGGAACAACCCCTATCTCTGGCCCTCCAGAGATCATCAACCAACGCGACCAAGGCCGTCTCCGTGCTGTGCCTGGGTCGGAAGCCGGACTGACGTGGGTCTAGATATTCAGATTCCTCAAGGTGTCGCGGAAACTGCTGTGCCACCACATTCTCTACAACCTTCGCTAAAAAGGGAAGGTTGGAGACTGGACGATAATTAGTTAGCTCCATCGGGTCGAGGGAAGGCCTCTTGAGTAAGGGCCTCACCACCGCCTCTTTCAAGTCGGCAGGTAAGGGCCCCTCACCCAACGAGGCGTTCACCAGGCCCAGGAGCCAGCCTCGTGTCACTTCCCAGGATGCCAGTACCAGCCAGGAAGGACACGGGTCCATTAAACATGTGGTGGGTCGCAGCCGTCCACGCAACCTGTCCAAATCCTCGGGGGCAACAGAATCAAACTCCTCCCAGAATGGTCTCACAAGACTCACTGTTGACGGCTCCTCTGGTCCACTGAGGAGGGCCCATCCGCTCCGGATCTGAGCGACTTTGTCCTGTCCGGTTCCATCAGGCGCCTGGGGCGGTACCAACTTGGACAGTCTGGTTCCGCCTCCTCGCGGTGGGGGGTAGCGCCAGGGAAGTCCAGCTGGAGAGATGAGTGATCTGACCATGACAGGGGAGTGATAACTAGATCCCCTATTCCCAGATCACTCGTCCACTGCTCAGATACAAAAACAAGGTCCAGAGTGTGGCCACCTTCGTGTGTGGGGCCCTGAATTAATTGGGTCAGGTCCATGGCTGTCATGGAAGCCATGAACTCCCGAGCTACCTCGGATGCTTCCCCCGTCGACGGCAAGTTGAAATCCCCCATAACCACAAGTTTGGGGATCTCAACTGCCGTTTCTGAGATCAGCTCGAGGAGCTCGGGCAGGGCTGCTGATGCATAGCGAGGAGCCAAGTATACAATCAGCAGACCCCACTGCCTCCCTGGGCCCCATTTCACACCAAGGGACTCACACCCGGGTATCTGAGGTACAGTGAACTCCCTCGGCTCTAAGCATTCCCGTACAACTACCGCCACCCCACCACCCTTACCCAGGGCCCGGGGCTGATGGAATGCACGGAAACCCGGTGGGCACATTTCCACAAGGGGTAAACCTATTCTATATCATTCTCATAGATTTTTAGAATTTCTTTTGGTGTTTTAAAGCATTGAAGTTGACAATAATTGTGGTATTATGTTTTTTTTCTTGAACACTGCTCTTTTATACTCTTTTATATTCTCCTGCTACGGGTGATTCTTGATCAATAAAAGCCTCTGGAGAAGTTGCCTCATTATGTCTTCTTTGGGGACCTAACTAAAATTAAAAAGAAGCCATGGAAGAAGCAGAATTCAGGCAATTACCTTGCTCTTGCACCTCCATATATAAGAATTATTTTATATTTTGAAATATATATTGAAAGTACCTTCCTGAAGTGAAAGTGAATGGTCAAAAAGTTCTACAGAAATACCAGGATTATTGTTGTGGAAATCAAATGCAGAGAATCCTACTATGTATATTAAAGTTTTTATTTTATTTTATTACATACAAAAATTCCCATTTCAATTGAATAGTGTGTTGTCTGGGTACAAATCATTCTAGGAAATAATAATCATGGTATTCACAATATTCCTTGCATTAATATCAATAATGATGATGATGATGATGACGACGACGATTGCTTAACAAAGTTAACATATCTTCCTTATATCACTGATCCTTCCGTATATTTCCCTGTTTCTAGCTCCTGTTTTTGTCAGCTAGACATTGATAAAATAAGTGCCAAGCGGAAAAGTATTCAGTTTCTTTCTTTTCCTTAATTGTAAGAGTTAGCTTATCCATTTCTGCACATTCTAATATTTTTCTAATCACATCATCATCTGTTGGGATCTCTTCACTTTTCCATTATTGTGCAAATACTATTCTAGAATCCTACTGTGTATATTGCCTTGAGCTCTCAAAGGAAAAATTACATTTAATTTAATGGGGTTGATTTTCCTAGACTACTTGAAACCCAGGACCCATAGCATTTACATTTGTCTTCACTGAGAAATTTCTGAAAATGAGTGATTTGGAATTTTATATGTCAAATGTCTTTAATCTGTGTGTGGTTTTTTGTTGTTGCTGCTATTGTTACTAACTAGTAAACAAGAATTCCACTCAAAGATTATTCAAAATAACTATTTGATATTTTTTTAATGGCTGAAAACTGTTCTGAAACATTTAAGTAATTCTCGATATCTGAATTTCAGTCTGTGTATGAATCTATTACAGAAATTCACCAAGATCAAATTCTTTAAACATTTAATTCATCCCTTTTGGGCTCCCAATGACCAACAGATGAAGAGAATAACTTCCTCTGTGTCCAGTTACTCCCACAGCTTCATGCAAAATGCTGAATGTTCAATTCATTGCAGAAGTTCTGAAAAGATAAATGCACATTAAATCTAAGTGTCAGTCAGATATTCTAAAAATCTGCACTTTGATTTATGATAGTGCTTACCATTACATTAGGGTCTTGTCTACTTGCTGGATCAAAAAAAAAAAAAAAACCTCTTGCCTCTTTGCTTTTAGTGGCTCTTCTCAATATTTCCCTGATGCTGATGAAACTGGTATTTTTCAAAGCAAATGGAATAACCTTAATTTCTTCTATATTAGCTCCATCCATTCCAATCCAATCTTTCTTCTATCTAAAATGGGAGCTTTCTCCGTTTTGCTTTATGCTCTAGTAGAGGTTTCAAAAAATATTTTAGTAACAGGACATTAAGGGGATAGAAAGTGCTTTCTCCAGCTTCTTTTCCTCCAAGTTTTATCTTGAATTTACCATGCAATGCTTAATATTTGATCTGGCCAGGGCACAATCATTAACATCTAATTTCTTTGATGAATAATTGGGTTAACAGGGTGCTTGTTTTTAATGAATAGGGGAAAAGAGCAGATGTGATCATTTATTTATAATTGATTAGAAAAAAATATGCCTCTGCATAATGCATAAAAGTACAGGTCAGTGAGTTCAAAACTTTTTGTTACTTTATGGGGACATTTTAAATTTTCAGAATAATTTTGTGGACATGCTAGTTTGGTTTGAGACAAATATTGTACTTTGATCATCATTTCCCAATATGGAAGCCTCCAAATATATCAGAATTCCCAGTCATCATGGTCATTCATTCAAGTTGAGCATTCCAAAAATCAAAACAGGTCATTCATGTGGTTCTGAAGGAGGACTAAACCAATCCATCTTTAAGACGGCTATAAATGGTTATTAATTTTAATGACTTTATACTCCAGAAACTAAAACAGTAGATCCTAAGTATTACTTGATAGGGAACAGTCAAATAGAAGTATTATAGTCATACTGTTGGAGCGGATTCTTTAGACCAGAAAGTTCAAACTGTAATAGCAATAGCACTTAGATTTATATACTGCTTTACAGTGCTTTACAGCCCTCTCTAAGTGATTTACAGAGTCAGCATATTGCCCCCAACAATCTGGGTCCTCATTTTACTGACCTTGGAAGGATGGAAGGCTGAGTTAACCTTGAGCCTGGTGGGAGTTGAACTACCAAAAAGCAGTCAGCTGACAGTCAACAGAAGTAGCCTGCACTATTGCACTCTAACCACTGCACCACCGTGGCTCATATATTTAATATGTAAATATAAATGAAAGCATCTTTGACAGATGGTTATTTAGCCTCTAAACATGCCCAGGCTTAGGATGTCCATCATCACTTTAGTTATTTTTTCTTTTGAATTGTTCTAATAACATCAGGATATTCCACCTCACCCAACCAATCTTCACTCCTATTTTTTTCACATCCTCTTCATAGAACATTGTTGCCACGCTCTAATTATCACTATTTTTCTTGTCTGACCTCATTGTAGTTTGCCTGAGTCCTCCTTTGATTATAGTGCTCAAAAACAGAGATAACACTTGAGTGATTCATAACTATATTTTAATGATACAACCTAAAAATGCATCTGCCCTTTTTTTGCAACCACATAACACTGCTGACTCCATTTTAGTTTGTGATTAATTATAGTTCAAAGATCTTTTCATAAACAATTTTGTCAAGTCAGATATCCTACTCCACCCACATTTGTATGTCTGATTATTTTTGATAAAATGAATAATTTTTCATTTGAGGCTACAGCTATTAAATATCATAGTGTTATTTTCTGCCCTTTTCTCTAACTAATCAAGATTGTTTTATATTTTGTTTCTGTCTTCTAAAATATTAGCTAAACCACTCGGTTCTGTCTCATCTGCAAATCTGATAAGATTCCTCTTCAGTCTTTCCAGTGATTAATGAATGTGTTGAAGAATAACAAAGCCAGGTCTGAACTTTTCTGAATCCCATTCAATAACTCTCTCCAGTTTGATCGTAAACTATTGATGGTCACTGTTGTACAGGTCAGCTATGGATCCAACTATGTTTGTGGAATGTTAATCAGAATGACATAAGATACTTTGACAAAGGTTTCCTTAGGACCAGGATATGTTATGTATATTTGTTACAGTGAAAGACAGAAATCTGTAGAATGTCGACATTCACCGGTGAATGTCAACATTCACATAGTCGCTTGGTGTATGTCCGAAATATTTGCTAAATACCCTTATTTATGACTTACACTAAATACCTAACCCTAACCCTAACCCTAACCCTACGTATTTGGTATGTGTTGACATTCACGGGTGAATGTCGACATTCACCAATTTCTGTCTTTCACGGTAACATATTCATATCATCCACACAATATATTAAGTCAATTTTTTTGTTGTGAGCAAATATTCTACTGTGAGCTTCTGGAAATCATTTGTTGTTTGGCCACTAGATGACCCAAAATGCTTGATCAAATTGGCTTTGGGTTTATATAGTAGGACTTTTAATGTTCTTATTGTAAACTGCTGGAAAAAATCTACCTTCCTTTCCAAATCATCCATGATCAGTTTCTTGTAACTGAATAGTGAACTAGATAGGTCTGACTGAAAAGCATACTTATTTTTGTACACTTATATGTATTTTTAGGTTGGCCTCTGGCAAGTCATTACCTCATTGTAAACCTAGCTTACAAATCTGTAAGGCAGATGGATGCAGTAATTGTTATGATTATATCAATGAGAGAGGTATTAGAAGAAATTAATCTTCATATAATATGAATCATTTGTAACCAAGTTGAGATTAGACTTTCCTCTTTAAGTATCTCTCTTATTCTGTATTAAGGAATAAAGAATAAAACCTTATAAAACATTGTGTCATTTATGTTATTCCATTGATACAATAAATATTTGTCTAAATTAATATGAAATTTCCTGTAAGATCCTTGGCCTCTTCAGGGAGTTTTGTTTTTTTTAATTTAACTGAAATATATAACAATTTCTTTCCTTCCTTTTCATTGTTTGGAAATTAAGCAGCTTGAAGTTTTCTGGCAAATTTTCAGAGGGATATAGTGAATGCAGTAGGCTGGGAAATAGGGCCAAATGCAAATTTCATGGACTCCCAAGGGGATGGGGGGGAAAGAAAAGATGTTAATGCAATTACTGCTGATAAAATTCTGTGTGTGGGAGAAAAATTAGCACATAATCTCAGGTTCCTTCATTACAAGCATGTTAATTACTCAACAAAGTTATTCTCTTCTAATGAAAGGGCTAAAAAAATTAAGAACTGTTGTTCCATTTAATTCAGAAAATGCATACTGAGGAAGGGTGGACAAAAATGCTAATTTGATGCCAGTGAAAATCAAGATAAAGTTCTATACTTAAGGAAAATTAGCTCAAATGAAAACTAATTTTATAATATGGAAGCTAAGGTTTTGAAGAACTAAGTACTATCCAGTGGCATAAATCAATTGGAACTACATTTGATTCATCAAAGAATTGAGAGAGGCTATTGACTTTAACACCCCACTCAGTGCAAGAATTGAAATTAAAATATTCCAGAGAAAGTGGTCTCTACTTGAAGGAATCCACAGAAGAGAAGCCAGTACTTCTCTGGGTAACTGAGTCAATTTTCAAACCCATCTTAATTTTAATATTTTCCCCCTAACACTCAGTTGTTATTCTCTGTCCTGAATTCTGTAAATATAGAGAACAGTGTGCCAGCTTCTTGTGACCTCCTGGTATATATTTGAAGAACGCTATCACAGCCACTTTTAATTTTTAATCATAGAATTTAGCTTCTGGTCCCCAATCATGCTAGCTGCTTTTCTCTAAATTTGTTTCATTTTTTTCCATAAATCCTCCTTAAATTGTGGACATAGTACTTGTGGTGAAGACTGCCCAAAGCAAAATAAAGTGGATTGATTACTTCCCATGATTTGGAAGCTACATTTTAGTGGACACAGCCTAAAACTGTATTTGCTTGTTGTTGTTGTTGTTGTTTCAGTAGCAATTTGCACTGATCCCTCATACTCAGCTTGTAGTAAACTATTAGGGTATGTTTTTTCAAAGTCCTTCCAGGCCAGATATCCCCCATCCCATACTTGGCGGTTTGATTTGCATATCCTTGATGAATAATTTTGCACTTATCTCAATTAAACATATTTTATTGCTATTACTGTCAAGATTGTTTTAAATTTTATTTCTCTCTTCTGGCATATTCACTGAGTATGTTTGGCATATGCAGTGTCCCAAACAATTTTGTGCCATCTGCAGATTTGATGAAAATTCCAATAAAAATATTAAAAAGAAGGGGAGCCAGGACAGATCTTTGTGGCACTTCACTCAATACTTCTCTCCAGTGTGATGATAAACTATTAATGAGCATACTACGAGTATTATTTTGATTCAGCTTTGCATTATCATGCCATCCTGTGCCCATTTAATAAACTTGCTCATCAGCATCACCAGTCATCCTCTCCACATTAACCCACCTGACAGGATTGTTGCAGAGAAAATAGGAAGCAAGAGTATTAGAAAGGTTCTCCACCCTGAGTTATATGTCAAAATGATGGGAAGTTATTATTATTATTAGAAAAGCCAGAATTCAAAAATCATCAAATGATTCAAAGCACTGATAGTACAAAGAAGCAGAAAAGACAGTTGATCTTCATCACAAGAAGATTGCACAACCTGATTATAGACAACAACATAAGTCACCAAAATGATTCACTGGAGCCTCTGTAAAAAATATTGCGTGCCAGTAATGAAAAATTGCTGGGAATATAAATTTGGAAAAGTAGTATTTAACGAGCAGGTTAAAATAGCGTGGAATTTTCAAATACAAGCTGAGAAAGTTTTGGTGCCAAAACACACCAGATTTAACTGTGGTTCAAAAGAAGAAAGTGTGGAATTGATGTACCAATACTGTGATATCAGAGGATAGTAGAATAGAAGACAAAGAATTGGAGATTGCAAAGTATCAGCATCTGAAAATTGAAGTCGAAAGATACAGTATGGCATAAATCAGCAGTAGTGATTCCAATGGTTATCCGCCCACACTGGGTGCCAGACCAAAAAGCCTTCGATGACACCTAGCAAATTCTATGATTCCTTCTCGTGATGCTGTTTCAAAATAAAGTTTTGAACTGCATCACAGATTAATTGCTTTACCATTTCAAAATTAACTCTCTGACAGCAACAGTGTTGTTTCCCTTAATATAACCATGTGCATACTAGAATTCCCCAAAGAGTTAATCAGCTTTAATTAAATTTAGCTAGCAGTCTCTCGTGATTTTCACAATATTGATGATCTTATTGCTCCATATTTTCTCCCTTTGGAAATATACAACAAAAGAAAACAATCTTCCTTCTTCCTCTTCAGTATCCTGAATCCCATAGGATTCTGCATTTCTTTGGCAGTCTGAAGGTTTAAGCTCCTCTTTTCTTGCTAACCATTTTCCCCCTTCTCCTTCCTTCTCACTTCAAAGCCTTCCTTCCAGTTCTTTAGCCCATTTCAGCTTCCTTTCCCCCTGTGAGAGACTCTGTGGGTGTGTGATATTTCAGGTCTTTCCAAGACTCAGATTATCAAGCACAAATACCCCTTTATCTCTAGAAGAATACTTATCAGGATAGCAGACACTATTTCGCCACTCTGTCAAAAAAGATAAAGCACCATCACAAAGAAAAACCTTGATCTTGAATTTGCCAATCAACAATTAGCAGCGGGTATAAAAGGTGTACGCTCAGTTACCCTTAATATACTAAGTGTAGAGAATAAAGAAGATGACCTTGATGAAGAGAGGGAAGATCTGTTACCAAAGCAACAAAAAGGGAAATATTGCTGAAGTCTAAATTATGGGGGAGGATTACAAAAACATCTCAGACACCCCTAATTTAAAGGAACAGAAAAGGGAAGGAGGGAAAGCACAATCAGACTTGCAATATTATCTCACTATAATCAGTCTAAATAAAATGGTTTGTGGTTTTTCTGTTCACATTTTCTTGGCCTGACACAGTAAGTTATACATATTTTCCTACCTTATAAGATACTTTGGTATAAATCTGTATAGTAATTTGTCCTAAGTAAAATTAGCAGATAAATTTACATATATCTGCATCATCTTTCTGATCTCTTACAGTGATGTCATCTTGGCTTATGTATTTAATTAATTATTCATTTGGTTGCTATCTTGTGTTTTTCTTCTTCTTCTTTTGCAGGAGTTCAGCACAGCATCCCCATTTCACAATCTGGACTTTAATGAAAAGGTCAAGAAATATTCCCCAGTGTTTTGAACTGCATTGGGATTAATGACCAGCCCATATTCATCCTGGGAAGTTTGATGGTTGTGAGTTCATTTAAATATTAATCTAGACAACCCTACTTGGAAGCCCAGCTGAGCCTTGTGCAAAGCTTCAGCCAGCCAGGGTCAACCGAGAACCCATTTCCTAAACATTATACAAGCACCTAATTGGATATTTACAGATAACTGGGGATGGTGAGGTGGGATATTACTTTGTATTGTTTGCATGGGAAAACCTCAGATTCAGCTTATGCTACTTCTGCAGCCACCTAAGCTTCAGTAAAGAAAAAAAGGCCAGGAGTCTTTCTTTGCTAGATGACTGAGTGGGATGGTTGACACTATCATGCTGATTCTCATATCTATATGATCATCTTAAGACCAGTGCATAAGATTTTTGTTTTGGTCAGCATATGATATAGATTGGAGCAGTGATGGCTTCATGAATAAGCAAGCAAGTTCTTTTGCCTGTTTATTCTTTCCTTTCTTGGAAAGGCATGTACAAAGTCTTGTTTCAAAATATTTAGGATCTTACCTGCAGTATTAGAGCATAGACAGCAAAAGTGTTTCCGAGCAAACTAGGAACCTGTACGTACTATTTCAACTACCGTATTTTATTAGATAATATCCTATAAGCACTCCATCTCCCCACCCCACCCTGCTTCACATAAATACAATATACATACCAGAAGCAAGTAGAGTGGGGAACAGAAGTTTGCTCTTCTCCTTCACTGGCTCCCACTAGAGTTGGGAGATACCAGCAATCTCCTTGTGGGAGAATCTTGGCTTCCCAATGCCATGTTCTCACTTTTATGCTATATACACATCAGTGGTGGGATTCAATTTTCTTTTACTACCAGTTCTGTGGGCATGGCTTGGTGGGTGTGGCTTAGTGGGTGTGGCAGAGGAAGGATACTATAAAATCTCCAATCCCTCCCCACTCTAGGGGAAGGATACTGCAAAATACCCATTTCCTCCCAATCAGCTGGGACTCAGGAGGCAGAGAATAGATGGTGTGGGGCCAGTCAGAGGTGGTATTTACTATTTCTCCAAACTACTCAAAATCTCTGCTACTGGTTCTCCAGAACTGGTCAGAACCTGCTCAATACCACCTATGATGCATATCATGATGCCTTTGTTCAGAGGTGGGTTCCTGCCACTTCGCACCTCTTCGGGTGTACCGTTTACAGAAATTTGCCATACTTTTGCATACCCGTTCACAGAGGCATGGCCACATCCCCATACCTGCTGCCCATTTGCAAGACGCTTCTCAAAGAGAAGGAAGCGAGGGCGAGGCTTCTTCAGAGGACCCAAGGCAAGAGTTAAAGTGCCCTCTGAAGCAGCTGGAAAAGGTACGTGTGGGTCGGAGGGAGGGGGGGCAATTCAAACTTCATCCTCCGGTGCTGTGAGGGGCTTTGGGCAAAGGCTGGAGGAAAGAACCCCGGGTCGCTTGTGCTTTCCCTCCTCAAGTGTAGTTTGATTGCAGGCGGAGCCACGTTGCTTTTTCAAACCTGTAATCAGTAAAGCTGGGCTGGATTTTTACATAGTGGATCCTTCCGGGGCTGGGGGAAAGTGTGTGTGCTACAGCATGGCTCTTTGCCTGGCTTCTAACTTGTGTGTGTAGGTGTGTGTGTGCTTGTTTGTTTGACAGAGAGAGAGTGAGAGAGGGAAGAGGGTAGGAGAGATAGTCCAATCCAACTTCTTTCTGTGTGTGTGTGTGTGTGTGTGTGTTTGAAAGAGGGGGGAGGGAGGGAGGGAGGGAGGAGGGGAAGGGAGAAGAAAAAGAAAGAAGGAAACTTCTTTCACAAAGGAGAAAAACAAATGCTGTCGCTTTAAATTGGAACTGAGCATGCCTGACTGTGAAATTCTGGAAGTTGAAGTCCACAAGTCTTAATAATTTTAAATTGAAAAGGTGCAGGAAAGAACAAATTGGTTATATGGTTTTTATGTTTTTGAAGTTTTAGGGTTTGTGCAATATGAACATTGTGTTTCTAAAGGGCTTGTGAATGGAGCCAAACTTTCTCTAGGATCATTATCTCATTACTCTATCTGGCAGGCATGTGGAATGAGCTTCAGGCAGGTTTCTTTGTGAGCAGAAAGAAAGAAAAAAACAGCACAGCAATTTAGGGCTAGAAGGCTACTAGGAGGTCATCTAGTCCAACCTCCTGCTGCAGCAGGAAACCTTACATTGTATGGATTATTTTGGTGCCTCTAACAGAGAGGAAAATTGCCAGAAAGGAGAAATAGTTTACTAGGACAAGGCTGCCTTGCAGAGGAAGGCAGAGATAGTCCTTGACTTATGACTACAATTGAGCCCACAAATTTTGGTTGCTAAGCAAGAGCGTTGTTAAGTGAGCTTCAACACATTTTACCCAATCCATGATATCTCCTGGTGAATAACATCAAGTTGGCCACTCCCACCCAGTCACATGACTGCCAAGCCACTCCCACAAAATAGACCACACCTACAACAATAGGTTCTAAAAAAAATGGAAACCCACCACTGAATATGTTGATGTTTAGAACATTTTTTTTAGTTTGGTCTTGGCCTTGTTTCTTTCCTTCCTGTTTTGATTTGTTGCATCTTTTCTCAAAAAGTAAAGAGTTGTTTATTAGTGCTGGCCATGCAATCATGATGAATAGATGTTTCTGTTAGTTTGCTTCTGTTTATCAGTAAGAAATGGTGCCAGTTTATCATTTAGCTTTATCCTTTAACTTTCTTATCTTGTTCTTATTATTGCTCTCCCTCTTTGATCAGCTAGTAATAGAAGGACAGCTGTAGAGCATAGAAGGATCCAGAGATAAAATAATAAAAAGATACAAATAGAGTACAGAATAAAGAATGCATATATGAATACATTTTTCTATACTTTTCTTGGCTTGTCATATCTTCTAGTTGTGGGTAACCTTTCTTAATGAGAAATCAGAGGAAATTATAATGAGGATATGTTTGCCTCAGTTATCTATTAATAATGTGGAAATCTTGTTAGCAGATCTTTTGATCCAATACAAATTAGGTAACTAATTAGGCAGTGGTAACAAAAGGCAGGCTTCCTTCCATCTAAGGCATAAAAATGAGAGCTACAAACAGGAAATATAAACAATTTCCCCTAGCAATAGGAATCATATGTCCAGAATCATGTGATAGCTCTTTCTTCCATGCTGAAAACCTTTTGATTGCTCACCCAGTGAATTGCTCTATTCAGCTTTTCAAAAGTTGCATCGTCCCTGATGATTATCCACAGTGAAAGATGTACAGAGGCTGAATGGCTGAAGTATATATCACCATAAACCAGAAAATGGTATCTGTTGGATTTGGCATATTGTATTGTGTATGCCCAGATGACTACTCTTTATAACAGAGATAATATAAACCTAATCAATCCAAGTCACATTTTAGTATCATTTTAGGAGCAAGAAGAGAGGAAGGAGATATTCAAATGCCATCCAGGTATAATCAACACGGTAGGCCTAATATAATATAACAGGAAGAGCATGATTCATATAAAGGTAAAGTTTCCCCCACACATGCATGCTAGTCATTTTCTGGCTCTAGGGGACAGTGCTCATCTCCGTTTCTAAGCCGAAGAGCCAGCTCTATCCAAAGACATTTCCATGGTCATGTGGTCAGCATGATTCAATGCTGAAGGTGCATGGAGTGCTGTTACCTTCCCATTAAAGTGGTCCCTATTTTTCTACTTGCATTTTTATGTACTTTTGAATGGCTAGGTTGGCAGAAGCTGGAACAAGTAATGGGAGCTCACCCTGTAAGATTATGCTAGGGATTTGAACTGCTGAACTTCTGACCTTCTGATTGACAAACTCAGTGTCTTAGCTACTGAGCCACAACATCCCTTTATGATTCATATACTTACCATTATAGATAGTCCTTACTTAACAGTAAGCTAATTTGGACCAGAAACTTCATTGCTAAGCAATATGGTTACAAATTGAAAAACCATGTAATCACACCACTTGGTGATGGCAGTTCCAGACGACCCAACTGCCACCGTTAAGAAAGGACTATGTAGACCATTAACTGTGAATCTCACATGACTGTGACTTGCAACGTCCTATTGATTTCCCCATCGTCTTTGCGTGTCAGAGGTTGGCAAGGAGGTTTTACAAATCACAATCCTAGACAGAACTGGATTGTGTCTCCCAGTTTCTAGCCTGACGCCTTAACCACTACACCAAGCTGGCTCTAATACAATACTATTAAAGCAGTTACTCAAACAAAATGTACAGTAGTTGGCAATGTAAAGTGCAAGAAACAGAACATACCAGACTTTTGATTTTATACATAAAACATGTGCATAAGGGAAACTAGTCAAGATTTAACTATATAGAAACACCAGGTAGTGGGCTAATTATAATATTTCAATCCAACCAATTTCAAAGGATTGTTTTTCTGAGGATAATCTGAGGATAGATTATCCTTCTTGTGATGCATGCTGCCTTTATTGCCCAATGAGAGGTGGTATACAAAAGTCATCAGCAGCAGCAGCAGCCTTGAAAGAAGAAAGAAAAAAAATAAAGGGGAAAATATTTTAGAAAATATATAATTGAAATCTATACAACTCAAGGAAATTTGATAAAATGTCTTGAAAAAGCTCTTTATTACAGTAGTGGCCAAAATTGTGGAAACCTTTTGGGAAAAGTGTATTTTTGAGGTTTGATGGCTAATAACATCAATAACAACATCACTACCATAAATTTATATATCAATCTAAAGATAATTTAATCAAGAATGTAATGCAACAAAGTTTGTTCAATTATCTACATTCTATGAAATATTATAGCCAAATAACCAGAAAAAGGAAGCACAACTTGCTTAGGTTGATATCACGTAGCTTTCATTCATCTGATTGTAGCCAATGAGCATGAGTGTTTAGAGAGCCAATCAGGTATCATCTTGTTTTGGCAATGAGCCAATCAGATCACAGTAGGATTCAATTATTGATGTCATGTATGGAAGCTGAGATGAGGACATTTATCTGTGAGTTATGTGATCGCTATCAAGTTGGTTGGGGTTTATTTCTGTTCTTTCATTTAGTGAGCTTGTAAAACATAATAAAATTAAAGTAATGGTGCAAAGAGTTAACCGGTCGCCGAGAAAGCAATGTAAAATAGTATTATTAAGTGAACAAGTCTACAGTTATAAAGAAATTAGTTTTTGAAGAGGTATAAGGAGAGTCGGTCACTACAAAACCACACTGGTAAAGGCAGGAAAAGGTGCACAACAGCAAGTGATGATAGAAGAATTAAGAGATTGTGACTACATGACAGAGGAAAATCATTTGGATGTATAGAGGATGAAATGGTGCAATGCAATGTGAAGTTGAGTGCAAGGATTGTTTGGGGCAGATTGCAAGAATTTGGCCTAAAATCTAGAATTCCACCAAAAAAAACCCCACTTTTATCTCTCAAACAAGACTAAACTGGACAGAGTGTTACCTGGTGTTACCTGGACAGAGGATATATCATTTTATGGTACTACTCTAAAAAAAAGTGGTGTTATTAGTCATCAAACCTCAAAAATGCTGTACACTTTTCCCAAAAGGTTTCCACAATTTTGGCCACTACTGTAAGTCTCGGTCAAAAAAAGAGCCTATTCAAACATTGACCAATATCAATAAGTCATGACTACACATCAGGCATTTTATCTGTCTTTCTGATATTGCATATTTTCTTTTTCTTCAAATGGCTTTATTAGTAATGTTTGTTTCTGCTTTTGCGACAGTTCTCCATCTGTCTGTTTCTGCAGTCACTTAAGAGGTAATGCAGCACATGATATGAGATGTAAGTGCAACA
Organism: Natrix helvetica; assembly: GCF_964273705.1. Lineage (NCBI taxonomy): Eukaryota > Metazoa > Chordata > Lepidosauria > Squamata > Natricidae > Natrix > Natrix helvetica. Next base: position 26,314,482 of record NC_138553.1, read on the forward strand.
ATGCACTAATCAGCTGTCATGCTTGTTACAATGCAACGAGACCTTTGATCGTCATGCTTGAGAGGACAGCTCAGCATGCAATTTGGAAAATACATATAGCCTCACAGTTAAGGTGTCAGTAGTTTAGGGGCCAAAGTCCTGAGATCTGCCTTTTACCTGTCTTTCAAAAGCTTATCTTATTGCATTGAAACAAAGGAAGTTTGCCATTGTAGAAAAAATGCTGGTATATTTTCTTTCCTTAACCATTTTCATGCATTCCTTGTTCAGAAAACCCTGAAAACATTCCTGTGAAATGTCCTGATTAATCTCAAAAAGATTATTTCTTCAGAGGATAGGCTTCTTTTTCTTGTACCCTCATGTCTACAGTGGCTATGATTAATACTAATGTGTATTTCAAGGACATTACAGCTTCCTCCCATTCATTCACGTTAGTGAGATGTGTGAGTGAGATTAGGAGGCAATGGAATATCAAATCCTATCTAACCATCTAATTGCAGAGCCATCTTGGCAGGCAGTGTTGAGAATGCTTGGCACAGCACACTGGCTCTCATCCTGTCTGAATAGAAATATAGAATTTCAAGAGAATAATCACTAATCAAAATCCAGTAATGTTGGCTCTTGCCCTAAACAGAGTAGAGCAAAAGAATTGCCTTGGAAGATCAGGTCAGTGCTCCTCTGGTTCAGTATGGCCAACCAGATACATTCAGAAACCTCACAATAGGACATGCAGTCAATAATCTTCTGCAATTGCTCTCTAACAATTTGTATTTAAACTATGCTTCCTTCAATTCAAGAAGTTGTATAGAGCAGTCAGGATTACCCTCCATGAATTTGCCTAGTCTCATTTTAAATCAGCGGCTATTACAATACTTGATTGCAGCAAATTCCTCAGCTTTCACTCTGTATTGTGTAGGAATTAATTTCTTTCATTGGTCTTCTAGCTTCTTGGAGTGGTGCAGTAGCCTAGAGGTGAAACTCTCGCCTCACAATCAGTAGGCTGTGAGTTCAGTCCTGGATAGAGGCAGATATTTTTCTCTCTGGGCACAATGAGAATATATCTGCTGAACAAAACTCCGCATTGGTGACAGGAAGGGCATCTGTCAGTAAACACTCTGCTAGCTCCATTCAGTTGCCCATACTCCACCCCACAAAGGATTATGGGGTCATTAAAAGATGATGATGATTTGTCTTCTAGTTTCTTCCATTGAGTTTCAAAAGGTGAGCTTATTTATTTTTGCTATGTTAGAGGGAGAAAATTCTGTCTGTTTCAATTTTCCACAATATACATGATTCTCTATTTCTATAAAGAAGTGATCCCTTGGCTTAAAACAACAATAAAATAACTAAATGCTGCTCTTTTTCTTCACTTGGAAACTTTTTGAGGAGCAACTTGGCAGTAAATATTATCTTGGTTTCCATACTCAGCACACGCAACTCGAAGACATGTACGGCAGACCTTCTTATGCCTGAGTGGCTGAATATGGGACCACTATTGTGAAATTCATTGGTATCAGTATTATGGATTCTTGCATTAAAATTTTCCATATGGATCTTAACTTTTGCTATAGCCACAAATTTTCCTAGGGCTGTTCCTCACCACCAAGTTAACCATCCTTCAGTCCTTGAGCTGAGAAAAAACAGACTGGCATAAAATGTGTTGCCCTTGCTGATGATCCCTATCCTGCAGAAGACCAATGCCAGCTAATGGTGCTGCCCTTGGTTGTTGTTGATGATGATGATGTTATCATTCAATTGTGTGGCTCTTGGTGATTCTATGGGCCAAGTCTCTTCATGTCTTCCAGTCTTACACTACTTCTTAGAGTTGTTCTATGCTCTGGCTGGTATTTCCTTTGCTGGAGTCTATCCATCATGTTCTTTGAGAGCCTGGTTTCCTTTTATTGCTAACTCTCCCAAACATAATTGCTTTCTCCACATGGCATGGCCAAAGTAAGTGAAACATAGTTTATGGTTTTGTGTTCTAGTGACATGTCTGGTGTTATATCTTCGTCCTTGGTTATGTTGTATACATCCATTAAGGATAAAGACTGGTGGATTTCCCAGGCTTTGTTTCCATCACCTCCCATCAAAAACCCAGCCAGTGGGAAATTTTGCAACCATCACTATCTTTTACATGGTCTGGAGTCTGGGGAAGACATAGTTTTGCTATATGGCTAGACAGTCAGCACTGATTTGGTAGAAGCATTTTACATGGATGCAAAGAGAACTGACTATTACCTGATATTACTGGCACAGAAAACTTTCCCTAAACCAGAGCTAATAACTAAAATCTTTTAAAATTCAGGTTTAGTATTAAATCGAATACTAACATCTGTTAGTGCAGCTGATAGGAATGATGAGAATTGTTCCATAAAGCAACAACAAGCTGCCTCTTTCTCCTACTTCACCAAACATCACCAGCACCATGGGTCTTCTACTGTTTTTGAGTTGGGAATCATCTTGATGATATGGTGGATATGAGGAAGAGACTGGGCTGGATTCTTCACAATATTCAAAGCAAGTATAGTCTTGGAAGATAGTGCCCAGGGGCTGGAGGGAGGGCAGTAACTTAAAGGGACTAATGTAGATCCTAGCCACTCCCATTCTCGTGGATCACTTGATTGTGTTATCAAATATCTGGTGAAGTACATATAATTGTAGCCATGGCAAAGATGCCACAATTTGCTGTTAGCTTGAAGGGGAAAAAAACACTTTAACACTTCAATTAAAATCCCATTCTTAAACAGATCCCCAAAAAAATAAGAGAGAGAAGGAGGAAATATTCCTCCTTATCAAAAAAATTATAGATCATGGGGGTCTGGTTTAAGTGGCTGTTACCAGAGGGGATGATGGTCTTCTGGGAGGGAAATAGGATCAGAATTAATACAATTCAAGAGGCGGAAGCCTTTATTAAAAAGAATCTTTCCCCCGCAGAGGAGGAATTTAGTGGGAGTAGGGAAAAGGACAGCAAGACGCAAGAAAAGGAGGGGGGCGTTGAGGCCCCTCCAGGGGGCAGGGAAAAAGAAGCAATATCGAAAAGGCTTAGATCATAAAAATGACTGTATTTGGAATAATTGTAATTGTTGATACTACAAAAAGTAACAAAGAAAAAATAGTAGAGCACATATTTGATAATATTGGTTAAATTTGTTCTGATGCTTTCTTTTATATTTTATTTTTAAGATTGTTAAATCTGTGAGTTTGTTGGGGGGATTCTCGCCACCAGTGTGGAAGCTGCAAAAAATTTTCTGTACACCCTTTTACCCTTCCCTATATATTTTAAAACCAATAAAAATTTTGCAATATAAAAAAAAATTAAAATCAACATGAATTTATTTTATACACAAGCTGGAGATTAAATAAAAGCACCTTCATGAAGACATGGGATTGGGGAGAAGGGTTGCTCAGCATATCCATCTTACATATGCAGACTGAAATTTCCTTAATGTAAAGAGAAAAAATACTTCCTACCTTATAGACCCAGAGGACATACAGCAAAACTCTGATTTAGGATCTTATTTGATATTCTTTTGATTGGAGTTTTCATAGAATGCATACCTTATTTCATGTATAGATATATGGAATGTACCTTACTGTGTTTCTCACCCCCCTCCCATGGGATGCAGAAATCTAATTTCTGTCTCACAGAAAAATATTATCTTGGTGCTTCTTTCTTGTCTCTTGGCTATATTCCCAAGTACAAATGTATTTCTAGCTCTTTTGCTTTCATGCTGCAAATTAATACATGGCTTTGTGATGTTGCTGAGCCTGCAGCCAGGTGAACTGAAATAACCACATATGGAGAAAGAAAAATTACTTGTCTTCCGCTGTGATCTTGGTAGGAAATTCTTGACATCAAGAGACTGTTGCTCAAGGAGTGAAATTGCTTGGATTTCCAATCCAGCAGTCAGGTGAAGAGAAGTAAGCAACCTGTTGTGTTCAACTACATCACCTATTGTCCATGCTGACAAGCTTTAATGGGAACCTCAATCCAAAATAGCATAAGGTTGGGAACATAGCTAATGTACCTTTTACTTCCTCATTTTCCCACAACATTAGCCCTGTGAAGTTGGGTTGAGAGAGATTGACTTGCCCAAATTCACACAGTCAGCTTTCATGCCTAAAATGGGACTAGAACTCATCAACTCCTGGTTTCTATCTGGGTGACTTAACCACTAGAACAAATACTATATAAACACTATTAAAAACAATATACAGCTCTCTCTCTCTCTCTCTCTCTCTCTCTCTCTCTCTCTCTCTCTCTCTCTCTCTCTCTCTCTCTCTCTCTCTCTCTCTCTCTCTCTCTCTCTCTCTCTCTCTCTCTCTCTCTCTCACACACACACACACACACACACACGGAGGGAGGGAGGGAGGGAGGGAGAGAGGGAGAGGGAGAGCTGAGAGAGAGAGAGAGATTAGAATTGGAAGATAATCAGACCAGAGTTTTGGACAGACGTGTAACAAAAAGCATCAGCATTTCAACATTCTCCACCACCTTCAACAATGAAGAAACTGTTAAAGAGAATTATAAATAAATTTGTTAGTACCCCTCCCCCATTTTTTAAAAAAGTTCTTTCACAGGACAGGAATTTTGGAGACATTCCAAGGCCACTTTGGCATAATGTTATGTGGAAACACTGGGTTGGTTTGGCATAGCAGTTCTTCTCTGAACACTTATTCTTTGGTTCCTATCTTTGCATCTTTATAAACAGAATCAGTTCCAGCATTCTGTTTCTAACAATCCCGTGAAAATGCTTTTGGACTCACACACCAGGAATGTGAATGAAGAATATTTCATTCCAACGTGTGATTTTCAGATGCACAATTAAATCTGCTATCAAATACTGCAGTTTGATCCAGATCCATGTGCATTTCATTTTTCTAGTTTCCATTCTCTTACAGGATAGGAAACATTATTTGGTTGCTAAACCTGGTTCAAAGGGCTCTTCTGGAACCATCATTTTAAACTGGTTTATTTTTTCAAAATAATGTAACCTTTTATAAATCTATTAATGTCTTAAACCTGGGCTGGCACCATTTTCAGTTTACAAGAATTCATACTGAAAAAATATTCAATTGTTATTATGTACAGTAGTAGCTTGTATATGGAGATTACATTGTTTTTCAGCTATAGCCTTTCCTAGGCTATGGGATCTAACATCAAAGTTAACTACCACCAGGCTGGAGTATGGGATAAGTTTTATATGCAGATGCCTTTAATGATAATGGAATCCTTCAGTTAGTAGAAGATCTCCTGGACACTAACTAGAGGAAAAGAAATCTCACCATATAGTATTGTTGCTGTCACTATAGTGTGGGCAACTGGTACAGTTGTGGATCTATTTTAAAACACTGAATTAACCTTTAAGATGCTAAATGGTTTGAACTACAGTATGATAAAGATTACAATGAGTTGTATGTTCCAACTCTTAATCTAACATGACTATCAGTTACTCCATTCACATCCTGATAAGGAAACACTATTATATTTGTTACAATAAGTAGGGCCTTTTCATTGTAGGCCTCATAATCGTCCTATATTTTTCTCCATTGTTTGACATTGAATCAGATTCTTTAGTAGTAGGTATTTAACTTGCTTTCTTTACTAGCACCATTTAGTATTCCTTTCACCAAAAGATATGAAATGCTTCAATTTTCTCACAGTTCTGTATAATATTAGAACTCAGAATAACAGAGTTGGAAGGGACCTTGGAAGTCTTCCAGTCCAACCCCCTGCTTAAGCAGGAGACTCTACACCATTTTAGATAAATGGTTGTCCAGTCTCTTCTTAAAAGCCTCCAGTGTTGTTGCACCCACAACTTCTAAAGGCAAGCTGTTCCATTATTGATTGTTCTTACTGTCAGGAAATTTATCCTTAGTTCTAGGTTGCTTCTCTCTCTTTGTTCAGTTTCCATCTACTGCCTCTTGTCTTGCCTTCTGGTGCTTTGGAGAATAAGTTGACCCCCTCTTCTTTGTGGCAGCCCCTCAAATATTGGAACACTGCTGTCGTGTCACCCCCTAATTCTTCTTTTCATTAGACAATGCCCATGATGGCGAACCTATGGAATGCGTGCCATAGGTGGCACATAGAGCCATTTGTCAGGGCACGTGAGGCTTGCCCTGTCAGCTGGTCAGCATGCAAGTCACTTCTGGGTTGCTGGAACAGTTGTTTTTCACCCTCCAGAGCCTTCAGGGAAGCCTCTCGAAGGCGCCTGAAGGCTCCTGAAGGCTAAAACCGGCCCTATGAGCAACCCGGAAGGGACAGGGCAAGCCTTACAAGAAAGGACAAGACATCTCTTTGGACTAAATAGATGAATACCTAAAGATTTTTTAAAAAATCAAGGATTAGAAACAATGGAAACAGATTATGAATGGACCTACAACAAAAGGGAAAGTTTGGGAAGCTTTAAAAAAGATTAAATCAGCAAAGTGGCCTGGACCAGACAGATTCCCAGGTTCGGTATGATAAATATTTTAATGATGATTTTTTACAATCTTTAAAACATACAATGAAGTCTATTTTACAGGGAGGAGAGATGCTAGAAATTGGCAAGAGGCCAGCATAGCATTAATAACTAAAGAGGGACAAGATTTGATTTTAACAAGAAACCATATGCTGATATCATTATTAAATAATGACTACAAATTGTTCTTCTTTTCATTAGACTAGGCCCATGATGGCGAACCTATGGAATGCGTGCCACAGGAGGCACATAGGGCCATTTGTCAGGGCACGGGAGGCTTGCCCTGTCAGCTGTTCAGCACGCAAGTCACTTCCGGGTTGCTCAAACGGTCATTTTTCACCCTCCAGAGCCTTCGGGGAAGCCTCCTGAAGGCACCTGAAGGCTCCAGAGAGCTAAATCCAGCCCTATGAGCAACCTGGAAGTGCTTTCCGATTTGCTCGTAGGGTCCTTTTTTTGCCCTCCAGAGAATTCAGGGAAGCTCCTGAAGCCTCCAGAGGGCCTCCGGGGGAGCAGGGGGAGCTGTTTTCTCCCTCCACAGGCTCCTATAAAGCCTTTGGAGCCTGGGGAGGGCGAAAAAAGCACACCAAAAATGGGGAGAGCGCTGGACGTGTGCACATGTGCACTGTGGTCATGCGCATAGCATTATGGGTGTGGAACGCCTGTGCATGCCCCCCTGTGCTCCCCCCACTTTTGGCACGCAAGCCCAAAAAGGTTCGCCATCACTGGACTAGGCATACCCAATTCCTGCAACCCTCCCCATTCAATCATCTTTGTCGCTCTTCTCTGCACTCTTTCCAGAGTCTGAACATCTTTTTATATTAGCATATTTCTGCTGAGTATACCATTGCTTCATAAATCTGCTTGCTTCTGCTTATAACACTTCCACCCATTTTTTAAAAAAATAAGTCAGGGCACAATGCTCAATAAACAACATAAATAATAAAATAATTGGCTTATGATTACTAATACACTTGTCCTTCATATACTCCAGTGCACTCTATAAACAGGTATGCAAGATACTGTTGTGGTCAACTTCATTATGCACACATGCACAGGCACAGCCATCAATCCAGTTCTCCTTTCTAGCGCTTTCATTTGCATCACGCTGAAGCTTTGCCATCTTGCATATAAACAGGAGTCACTTAAAGTCTTCATAACTCCGTTGACATTGGCCAGAATGATTTATTGTAGGTGTGCTATTGTGCACCCTTATCCTGTCAAAAATGAGGCAGGGGAGTGCACAACCTATCGGCAAGCTAATTCAGGAGATGATGTGCTATTAATATCTCTTTGGCCAGCTGTATTGTTTAGTTGGCAAAAGGTCTGAAAAATTAATTAGAAATTTTGGGTGGAGGTGTGTGGTAACATTGGCAGAATACTTTCTTGGCAAAGAGGATAGCAGGAAAGTTGAGGCAGAGCAGAGGCAAAGTAACAAGGAAGAAGAAGAAAGCTGGGAATGTGATTGAGATAGATGTGAAATACAGCCGCGATAGGCAGTTGCTTCCAAACATAGTAATATCAAATCTCTGAATACCTGGGCTGCTGCTTGGTCTTCAATCTTTCAAAGACACGAGTGAAGATAAATTACTAAGATATGGAACAGTATCATCTTCATTGGGAGGCAAAATAGTTTTTCTCCAGTGATAGTTAGCCTCCAAGCACTACTTTCTGAAGGAAGATCATTTAGAAAGTAAGACTGCAATTTCATACCCTATGTATATGCAAATTGCAAATGCTATGCAAAACATTTCATCAATATTATTCTAATTTGTAGAAAGGACAAGACATCTCTCTGGACTAAATAGATGAATACCTAAATATTTTTTTAAACCAAATATTATGACAACAGAAACAGATGATGAATGGACCTACAACAAAAGGGAAAGTTTGCAAAGCTTTAAAAAAGATTAAACCAGCAAAGTGGCCTGGACCAGACAGATTCCCAAGTTCTTATGATAAATATTTTAAGGATGAATTTTTGCAATCTTTACAACATACAATGAAGTCTATTTTACAGGGAGGAGAGATGCTAGAAATTGGCAAGAGGCCAGCATAGCATTAATAACTAAAGAGGGACAAGATTTGACTTTAAGAAGAAACCATATGCTGATATCATTATTGAATAATGACTACAAATTGTTTACAATGATTTGATTGATTGTCTGAAAAGAATTTTACAAGAATTTGTTCAGGGGGTTCAATGTAGCTTTTACCTAAAAGACAGTGAAAGAACAATATTAGAAATGCATTCGACATTTGGCGTATTTCAAACAACATAATGAAAAACAAACCACTGTGGTGTTCTTAGATGCACAGAAGGCCTTTGACAATTTGAAAACGGGTTTCTTGTTCAAAATTTTAGAATTTTATGAACTTTGGAAGGAACTTTATAAAATGAGTAATATCAATTTACACTTTACAAAAAGTACAAATAATGTTAATGGAAATTTATCAAGGACTTGCAAAGAATAAAAAGAAACAGGAGAAGGTTACCTGCTGCCTCCTCTCTTGTTTATTTTAATAATAATAATAAATATTTATTTCTTAGCCGCACCCTCTCCCGAAGGACTCGGGGCGGCGTACAATAAAACATATAAAATACATATCTGGACAAAACACACATATAACAAAGACGTGTACAAAGACGTGTACAAGGAGGAGGTGGGCTGATGGATAAAAACAATTAAAATCACAATATTTAAAATCCCCTAAATAAATAAATAAATTCAATTAAATTACAAACATAAAAAACCCGTCAGGAGCGATATAGTTAGATCATGGTTGAGCCAGGCCAGCTACTTGGAATAGGTGGGTCTTGAGCTTTACATGGAAGGAGCGGAGGTCAGAGGTAGTCCTAATATCTGGAGGGAGGTCATTCCACAGGGCTGGGCCCGCCACAGAGAAGGCTCTGCTCCTAGGCGCCGCCCCTCGGCACTGTCTGGTGGACGGCACCTGGAGGAGTCCCTCTCTGTGCGAGCGAATTGGTCGCAGGGATGTATGGGGCAGGATACGATCCCGATTTTAGTTTTTGAAATACTGAGTAGACAAAACATTAAAAGAATGTCACTACCACATATCAGAAAGGTTGGCAGTTCGGTGGTTCGAATCCCTAGCACCTTGTAATGGAGTGAGCTCCCATTACTTGTCCCAGCTTCTGCCAACCTAGCAGTTCAAAAGCATGTAAAAGTGCAAGTAGAAAAATAGGAACCACTTTGGTGGGAAGGTAACAGTGTATCAGCCTCTGTTTCGCTATTTGCTTTCGGCTGCCATTGAAACAGGGAGGGGGGACTGGTATTTGGAAGGGGAAGTTTAAGTACAGGAGAGATTGTAAAAAGGGAGTTTTGATCTCACCGTCTACTGCGCATGCTGGAGATTAGTGCTTGGTGTCGGTCAAGGCCAACTGTCCTGCATACCAACCTGATGATGCTCCTTGAAGATGGAACTCACATGACACCTAAGGGATTTGCAGATTGGATACTGGGATGAGGGTTACCAGGCGGAGCTTATTGATATGTATGGTTTCACAGGCTTTTGCCTCAGATCTTGCTTTGCTTAGCTGCTATCTTTTTATAACCAATAAAAGTACTCTTAATTCTGCAAAATGGAGTTAAGTGGTTTCTTTCTTGGTTGCTGAGAGAGGCCTGCTTGACATTAAGCAAGATCTGACTTTCGCACTCATCCTGGAGCTAACACCTTTTGAGGGGAGTGTAAATAAAACCAAAACCTTCAAAGGAATGTCCTACCCAGGCAGCAACCAGGAGGACAACATGGGGGCGACTACATCCTCATGTCCTTTGGAGATGGAGTGGATGGCGGATCTGAATTTGGAGGAACGATCCGTCCGCCCCAGGTGGTCGTTGGGAGTGGGACAGAAGTATGACTCTGAGGAAATTCCAGCTGGAGTTACCACAAGGCGACATCGGCGGCCAGCAGCTGCTTGGCAGGATGCCGATGAGGAGAACCTTATGGTGTCCCAGGCTATGAAACTCTTTCAAGAGGCTTGGGAGAGGTGACGTTTACGCAAGAGCGGTCCCGAAAGAGACACTGATCTCCCAGACCTAGAAGAGAGAACTGCAGAAGCCGTGTTCCGCCCAAGGGGGGCCCTAGGGGCAGACAGTGGAGCTCTTCAGGATGGGGAAGCCCAGGCAGCAGCAGCCGCAAGAGCCCTTCCAAGAGGAGGAGGGCCCCTGCAGATGCCAGATGGCAAAAGTTCCTCCGCTTGGTGTGAAATTTGGAGGTGACCCAAAGGAAATAGGATTTTTCCTGGTCCAAGTCTGGAATTTCATGCAACAGTTCAGAGAGGATCTCCCCACAGAAGAAGCCAAGGTAAGAGTTGTTACCATGGCACTGGAGAACAAGGCAGTGGCATGGATAGTTGCCCTGCATAATGATGACTCCCCCCTGCTGAGAGACTATAATAGGTTTAGGGACGCCCTGATGAAATGCTTTGATGACCTGCTTCCATTGCGGAAAGGAGGGGCACCGGGCAGCAAATTGCCATTCCAAGATTGGCCCAAAGCCCTCTGCTGGGGGGGGGGGGAAAGGAAGCCAGACAAACAACCTGGGAAGAGAAGGGACACCGCCATGAAAGGGGTGGAACCTGTTATGCAATTCCCTCCCATCCCAAGAGAAGAAGAACCATCCTCCTCATCGGGGGAAAGTGAAACCGAATCCAATGATGACCGTCTGGTAAGTTCCCGATCGGGCCCCATGACCATCCCAGTAGAACTTAAAGTGCCCTCTACTGGCACCCAAGCAAAAATTTAGACTTTTAGACTTGGGATGCACACGTTGCATTGTTAGCCCGGAAGTGGTGGAAAAAATGAGCTTGAAACTGAGAACTTTGAAAGTCCCCATTGCTTTTTGCCAGCTAGATGGGTCTATAGCCGGGGTGGGGGGCTCCTGCCCATTTTGTGACTGAACCTTTAGACATGTTGATGGGAGATCACCAGGAAACATTAAGTTTCATTGTGGCACCGGGGATGAACCGGCCTCTCATACTGGGCTTACCCTGGTTACGTAAATGGAACCCACACATCAATTGGAAGAAAGGGTGGTTGCGCATCCGATCCGCTAAACCCCCTGAGGGAGAAGGGAGGGTTGAACGCTGAACCTAACCTAGCGGTCGCAGTGCAGAAAAAAATTGAGGGGGAGGAGAAAATCCCAAAGGAATATTGGGACCTAAAGGATGTTTTCAGTGAAAAATCCTCTGATAAATTACCCCCTCACCACGCGACGGATTGCAACATTGAGATCCTCCCAGGAGTAAAACTTCCAAAACCCCAGATTTACTCAATGACCCCACGCAAAATGGAGGAATTACAAAAGTTTATTGACAAAAATTTGAAAAGGGGATTTATTGAACCTGCTAGGCCACGTGTAGCCGCCTCTGTGTTGTTTAGAGAAAAGAAAGATGGCTCCTTTCATCTCTCTGTTAACTACAAGAATCTTAATAGTGTGCAGTGGCATAGCGTGGGGGGTGCAGGGGGGGGCGGCCGCACCGGGCGCAACATCAGGGGGTGCGCGCTCGCACTCGCAGCTCTCTGCCCCTCCCTGGCTCACTCACTCTCTCTCACTGCAGTGCTGGCTGTGCGAATCCGATCCGAGCCGCCGGGTCACCGCCCACTGTGGAGGGGGGGGTGCCAGCAGTGGCGTAGCGTGGGGGGGGTGCACGGGTTAGGGGGTGCAAATTACTTGCCTTGCCCCGGGTGCTGACAACCCACGCTACGCCACTGTGTACGGGTGGCCTCCGAATCCAATGGCAGTGTCTGTTTTACTCTGCGAATTCATGGAGGGCTAACCCTAACACTAAGTGGAATTTTCCCCAATGGGATTTTCTCATGTATTTTGCCAGGAAATGTACATAAGGCCGGCTCAAAAGGCGTCCCCCCTCCTAACCATACGGGTGGCCTCCGAATCCAATGGCAATGTCTGTTTTGCTCTGCGAATTCATGGAGGGCTAACCCTAAGTGGAATTTTTCCCAATGGGATTTTCCCATGTATTTTGCCAGGAAATGTACATCAGGCCGGCTCAAAAGGCGTCCCCCCTCCTACCCATACCGGTGGCCTCCGAATCCAATGGCAGTGTCTGTTTTGCTCTGCGAATTCATGGAGAGCTAACCCTAACCCTAAGTGGAATTTTCCCCCATGGGATTTTCCCATGTATTTTGCCAGGAAATGTACATCAGGCCGGCTCAAAAGGCCTCCCCCCTCCAAACCATACGGGTGGCCTCCTAATCCAATGGCAGTGTCTGTTTTGCTCTGCGAATTCATGGAGAGCTAACCCTAACCCTACGTGGAATTTTCCCAATGGAATTTTCCCATGTATTTTGCCAGGAAATGTACATCAGGCCGGCTCAAAATGCATCCCCCCTCCTAACCATATCGATGAACGCCGAATCCATTGGCAATATCAGTTTTGCTCTGCGAATTCATGGAGGGCTAACCCTAACCCTAAGTGGTATTTTTCCCAATGGGATTTTCCCATGTATTTTGCCAGGAAATGTACATCAGGCCGGCTCAAAAGACATCCCCCCTCCAAACCATACGGGTGGCCTCCTAATCCAATGGCAGTGTCTGTTTTGCTCTGCGAATTCATGGAGAGCTAATCCTAACCCTACGTGGAATTTTCCCCAATGGAATTTTCCCATGTACTTTGCCAGGAAATGTACATCAGGCCGGCTCAAAAGGCGTCCCCCCTCCTAACCATACCGGTGGCCTCCGAATCCAATGGCAGTGTCTGTTTTGCTCTGCGAATTCATGGAGGGCTAACCCTAACCCTAAGTGGAATTTTCCCCAATGGGATTTTCCCATGTATTTTGCCAGGAAATGTACATCAGGCTGGCTCAAAAGGCCTCCCTCCTCCAAACCATACGGATGGCCTCCGAATCCAATGGCAATGTGAGTTTTGCTCTGTGAATTCATGGAGGCCTAACCCTAAGTGGGATTTTCCCCAATGGGATTTTCCCATGTACTTTGCCAGGAAATGTACATCAGGCCGGCTCAAAAGGCGTCCCCCCTCCTAACCATATCGATGGACTCCGAATCCATTGGCAATGTCAGTTTTGCTCTGCAAATTCATGGAGGGCTAACCCTAACCCTAAGTGGAATTTTTCCCAATGGGATTTTCCCATGTATTTTGCCAGGAAATGTACATCAGGCCGGCTCAAAAGGCGTCCCCCCTCCTAACCATACCGGTGGCCTCCGAATACAATGGCAGTGTCTGTTTTGCTCTGCGAATTCATGGAGGGCTAACCCTAACCCTAAGTGGAATTTTTCCCAATGGAATTTTCCCATGTATTTTGCCAGGAAATGTACATCAGGCCGGCTCAAAATGCATCCCCCCTCCTAACCATATCGATGGACGCCGAATCCATTGGCAATGTCAGTTTTGCTCTGCGAATTCATGGAGGGCTAACCCTAACACTAAGTGGAATTTTTCCCAATGGGATTTTCCCATGTATTTTGCCAGGAAATGTACATCAGGCCGGCTCAAAAGGCATCCCCCCTCCAAACCATACGGGTGGCCTCCTAATCCAATGGCAGTGTCTGTTTTGCTCTGCGAATTCATGGAGAGCTAACCCTAACCCTAAGTGGAATTTTCCCCAATGGGATATTCCCATGTATTTTGCCAGGAAATGTACATCAGGCCGGCTCAAAAGGCCTCCCCCCTCCAAACCATACGGGTGGCCTCCGAATCCAATGGCAATGTGAGTTTTGCTCTGCGAATTCATGGAGGCCTAGCCCTAAGTGGGATTTTCCCCAATGGGATTTTCGCATGTATTTTGCCAGGAAATGTACATCAGGCCGGCTCAAAAGGCGTTCCCCCTCCTAACCATCCGGGTGGTCTTCGAATACAATGGCAATGTCAGTTTTGCTCTGCGAATTCATGGAGGGTCAACCCTAACCCTAAGTGGAGTTTTCCCCAAAGGGATTTTCCCATGTATTTTGCCAGGAAATGTACATCAGGCCGGCTCAAAAGGCCTCCCCCCTCCAAACCATACGGGTGGCCTCCGAATCCAAAGGCAATGTGAGTTTTGCTCTGCGAATTCATGGAGGCCTAACCCTAAGTGGGATTTTCCCCAATGGGATTTTCGCATGTATTTCGCCAGGAAATGTACATCAGGCCGGCTAAAAAGGCATCCCCCCTCCAAACCATACGGGTGGCCTCCTAATCCGATGGCAGTGTCTGTTTTCCTCTGCGAATTCATGGAGAGCTAACCCTAACCCTACGTGGAATTTTCCCAATGGAATTTTCCCATGTATTTTGCCAGGAAATGTACATCAGGCCGGCTCAAAATGCATCCCCCCTCCAAACCATATCGATGGACGCCGAATCCATTGGCAATATCAGTTTTGCTCTGCGAATTCATGGAGGGCTAACCCTAACCCTAAGTGGTATTTTTCCCAATGGGATTTTCCCATGTATTTTGCCAGGAAATGTACATCAGGCCGGCTAAAAAGGCATCCCCCCTCCAAACCATACGGGTGGCCTCCTAATCCAATGGCAGTGTCTGTTTTGCTCTGCGAATTCATGGAGAGCTAACCCTAACCCTACGTGGAATTTTCCCCAATGGAATTTTCCCATGTACTTTGCCAGGAAATGTACATCAGGCCGGCTCAAAAGGCGTCCCCCCTCCTAACCATACCGGTGGCCTCCGAATCCAATGGCAGTGTCTGTTTTGCTCTGCGAATTCATGGAGGGCTAACCCTAACCCTAAGTGGAATTTTCCCCAATGGGATTTTCCCATGTATTTTGCCAGGAAATGTACATCAGGCTGGCTCAAAAGGCCTCCCTCCTCCAAACCATGCGGATGGCCTCCGAATCCAATGGCAATGTGAGTTTTGCTCTGTGAATTCATGGAGGCCTAACCCTAAGTGGGATTTTCCCCAATGGGATTTTCCCATGTACTTTGCCAGGAAATGTACATCAGGCCGGCTCAAAAGGCGTCCCCCCTCCTAACCATATCGATGGACTCCGAATCCATTGGCAATGTCAGTTTTGCTCTGCAAATTCATGGAGGGCTAACCCTAACCCTAAGTGAAATTTTTCCCAATGGGATTTTCCCATGTATTTTGCCAGGAAATGTACATCAGGCCGGCTCAAAAGGCGTCCCCCCTCCTAACCATACCGGTGGCCTCCGAATCCAATGGCAGTGTCTGTTTTGCTCTGCGAATTCATGGAGGGCTAACCCTAACCCTAAGTGGAATTTTTCCCAATGGAATTTTCCCATGTATTTTGCCAGGAAATGTACATCAGGCCGGCTCAAAATGCATCCCCCCTCCTAACCATATCGATGGACGCCGAATCCATTGGCAATGTCAGTTTTGCTCTGCGAATTCATGGAGGGCTAACCCTAACACTAAGTGGAATTTTTCCCAATGGGATTTTCCCATGTATTTTGCCAGGAAATGTACATCAGGCCGGCTCAAAAGGCATCCCCCCTCCAAACCATACGGGTGGCCTCCTAATCCAATGGCAGTGTCTGTTTTGCTCTGCGAATTCATGGAGAGCTAACCCTAACCCTAAGTGGAATTTTCCCCAATGGGATATTCCCATGTATTTTGCCAGGAAATGTACATCAGGCCGGCTCAAAAGGCCTCCCCCCTCCAAACCATACGGGTGGCCTCCGAATCCAATGGCAATGTGAGTTTTGCTCTGCGAATTCATGGAGGCCTAACCCTAAGTGGGATTTTCCCCAATGGGATTTTCGCATGTATTTCGCCAGGAAATGTACATCAGGCCGGCTAAAAAGGCATCCCCCCTCCAAACCATACGGGTGGCCTCCTAATCCAATGGCAGTGTCTGTTTTCCTCTGTGAATTCATGGAGAGCTAACCCTAACCCTACGTGGAATTTTCCCAATGGAATTTTCCCATGTATTTTGCCAGGAAATGTACATCAGGCCGGCTCAAAATGCATCCCCCCTCCAAACCATATCGATGGACGCCGAATCCATTGGCAATATCAGTTTTGCTCTGCGAATTCATGGAGGGCTAACCCTAACCCTAAGTGGTATTTTTCCCAATGGGATTTTCCCATGTATTTTGCCAGGAAATGTACATCAGGCCGGCTAAAAAGGCATCCCCCCTCCAAACCATACGGGTGGCCTCCTAATCCAATGGCAGTGTCTGTTTTGCTCTGCGAATTCATGGAGAGCTAACCCTAACCCTACGTGGAATTTTCCCCAATGGAATTTTCCCATGTACTTTGCCAGGAAATGTACATCAGGCCGGCTCAAAAGGCGTCCCCCCTCCTAACCATATTGATGGACTCTGAATCCATTGGCAATGTCAGTTTTGCTCTGCGAATTCATGGAGGGCTAACCCTAAGTGGGATTTTCCCCAATGGGATTTTCCCATGTACTTTGCCAGGAAATGTACATCAGGCCGGCTCAAAAGGCGTCCCCCCTCCTAACCATATCGATGGACTCCGAATCCATTGGCAATGTCAGTTTTGCTCTGCAAATTCATGGAGGGCTAACCCTAACCCTAAGTGGAATTTTTCCCAATGGGATTTTCCCATGTATTTTGCCAGGAATGTACATCAGGCCGGCTCAAAAGGCGTCCCCCCTCCTAACCATACTGGTGGCCTCCGAATCCCATGGCAGTGTCTGTTTTGCTCTGCGAATTCATGGAGAGCTAACCCTAACCCTAAGTGGAATTTTCCCCAATGGGATATTCCCATGTATTTTGCCAGGAAATGTACATCAGGCCGGCTCAAAAGGCCTCCCCCCTCCAAACCATACGGGTGGCCTCCGAATCCAATGGCAATGTGAGTTTTGCTCTGCGAATTCATGGAGGCCTAACCCTAAGTGGGATTTTCCCCAATGGGATTTTCGCATGTATTTTGCCAGGAAATGTACATCAGGCCGGCTCAAAAGGCGTTCCCCCTCCTAACCATCCGGGTGGTCTTCGAATACAATGGCAATGTCAGTTTTGCTCTGCGAATTCATGGAGGGTCAACCCTAACCCTAAGTGGAGTTTTCCCCAAAGGGATTTTCCCATGTATTTTGCCAGGAAATGTACATCAGGCCGGCTCAAAAGGCCTCCCCCCTCCAAACCATACGGGTGGCCTCCAAATCCAATGGCAATATGAGTTTTGCTCTCCGAATTCATGGAGGCCTAACCCTAAGTGGGATTTTCCCCAATAAGATTTTCCCATGTATTTTGCCAGAAAATGTACATAAGGCCGGCGCAAAAGGCGTGCCCCCTCCTAACCATACCGGTGGCCTCCGAATCCAATGGCAATGTTGGTTTTGCTCTGCAAATTCATGGAGGGCTAACCCTAACCCTAAGTGGAATTTTCCCCAATGTGATTTTCCCATGTATTTTGACAGGAAATGTACATCAGGCCGGCTCAAAAGGCCTCCCCCCTCCAAACCATACGGGTGGCCTCCGAATCCAAAGGCAATGTGAGTTTTGCTCTGTGAATTCATGGAGGCCTAACCCTAAGTGGGATTTTCCCCAATGGGATTTTCGCATGTATTTCGCCAGGAAATGTACATCAGGCCGGCTAAAAAGGCATCCCCCCTCCAAACCATACGGGTGGCCTCCTAATCCAATGGCAGTGTCTGTTTTCCTCTGCGAATTCATGGAGAGCTAACCCTAACCCTACGTGGAATTTTCCCAATGGAATTTTCCCATGTATTTTGCCAGGAAATGTACATCAGGCCGGCTCAAAATGCATCCCCCCTCCAAACCATATCGATGGACGC
This sequence comes from Natrix helvetica, assembly GCF_964273705.1. NCBI lineage: Eukaryota > Metazoa > Chordata > Lepidosauria > Squamata > Natricidae > Natrix > Natrix helvetica. The sequence goes on from NC_138553.1 coordinate 26,332,659, forward strand.
CGAATCCATTGGCAATATCAGTTTTGCTCTGCGAATTCATGGAGGGCTAACCCTAACCCTAAGTGGTATTTTTCCCAATGGGATTTTCCCATGTATTTTGCCAGGAAATGTACATCAGGCCGGCTAAAAAGGCATCCCCCCTCCAAACCATACGGGTGGCCTCCTAATCCAATGGCAGTGTCTGTTTTGCTCTGCGAATTCATGGAGAGCTAAACCTAACCCTACGTGGAATTTTCCCCAATGGAATTTTCCCATGTACTTTGCCAGGAAATGTACATCAGGCCGGCTCAAAAGGCGTCCCCCCTCCTAACCATATTGATGGACTCTGAATCCATTGGCAATGTCAGTTTTGCTCTGCGAATTCATGGAGGGCTAACCCTAAGTGGGATTTTCCCCAATGGGATTTTCCCATGTACTTTGCCAGGAAATGTACATCAGGCCGGCTCAAAAGGCGTCCCCCCTCCTAACCATATCGATGGACTCCGAATCCATTGGCAATGTCAGTTTTGCTCTGCAAATTCATGGAGGGCTAACCCTAACCCTAAGTGGAATTTTTCCCAATGGGATTCTCCCATGTATTTTGCCAGGAAATGTACATCAGGCCGGCTCAAATGGCGTCCCCCCTCCTAACCATACCAGTGGCCTCCGAATCCAATGGCAGTGTCTGTTTTGTTCTGCGAATTCATGGAGGGCTAACCCTAACCCTAAGTGGAATTTTCCCCAATGGGATTTTCCCATGTATTTTGCCAGGAAATGTACATCAGGCTGGCTCAAAAGGCCTCCCCCCTCCAAACCATACGGATGGCCTCCGAATCCAATGGCAATGTGAGTTTTGCTCTGTGAATTCATGGAGGCCTAACCCTAAGTGGGATTTTCCCCAATGGGATTTTCCCATGTACTTTGCCAGGAAATGTACATCAGGCCGGCTCAAAAGGCGTCCCCCCTCCTAACCATATCGATGGACTCCGAATCCATTGGCAATGTCAGTTTTGCTCTGCAAATTCATGGAGGGCTAACCCTAACCCTAAGTGGAATTTTTCCCAATGGGATTTTCCCATGTATTTTGCCAGGAAATGTACATCAGGCCGGCTCAAAAGGCGTCCCCCCTCCTAACCATACTGGTGGCCTCCGAATCCCATGGCAGTGTCTGTTTTGCTCTGCGAATTCATGGAGAGCTAACCCTAACCCTAAGTGGAATTTTCCCCAATGGGATATTCCCATGTATTTTGCCAGGAAATGTACATCAGGCCGGCTCAAAAGGCCTCCCCCCTCCAAACCATACGGGTGGCCTCCGAATCCAATGGCAATGTGAGTTTTGCTCTGCGAATTCATGGAGGCCTAACCCTAAGTGGGATTTTCCCCAATGGGATTTTCGCATGTATTTTGCCAGGAAATGTACATCAGGCCGGCTCAAAAGGCGTTCCCCCTCCTAACCATCCGGGTGGTCTTCGAATACAATGGCAATGTCAGTTTTGCTCTGCGAATTCATGGAGGGTCAACCCTAACCCTAAGTGGAGTTTTCCCCAAAGGGATTTTCCCATGTATTTTGCCAGGAAATGTACATCAGGCCGGCTCAAAAGGCCTCCCCCCTCCAAACCATACGGGTGGCCTCCAAATCCAATGGCAATATGAGTTTTGCTCTCCGAATTCATGGAGGCCTAACCCTAAGTGGGATTTTCCCCAATAGGATTTTCCCATGTATTTTGCCAGAAAATGTACATAAGGCCGGCGCAAAAGGCGTGCCCCCTCCTAACCATACCGGTGGCCTCCGAATCCAATGGCAATGTTGGTTTTGCTCTGCAAATTCATGGAGGGCTAACCCTAACCCTAAGTGGAATTTTCCCCAATGGGATTTTCCCATGTATTTTGCCAGGAAATGTACATCAGGCCGGCTCAAAAGGCCTCCCCCCTCCAAACCATACGGGTGGCCTCCTAATCCAATGGCAGTGTCTGTTTTCCTCTGCGAATTCATGGAGAGCTAACCCTAACCCTACGTGGAATTTTCCCAATGGAATTTTCCCATGTATTTTGCCAGGAAATGTACATCAGGCCGGCTCAAAATGCATCCCCCCTCCAAACCATATCGATGGACACCGAATCCATTGGCAATATCAGTTTTGCTCTGCGAATTCATGGAGGGCTAACCCTAACCCTAAGTGGTATTTTTCCCAATGGGATTTTCCCATGTATTTTGCCAGGAAATGTACATCAGGCCGGCTAAAAAGGCATCCCCCCTCCAAACCATACGGGTGGCCTCCTAATCCAATGGCAGTGTCTGTTTTGCTCTGCGAATTCATGGAGAGCTAACCCTAACCCTACGTGGAATTTTCCCCAATGGAATTTTTCCATGTACTTTGCCAGGAAATGTACATCAGGCCGGCTCAAAAGGCGTCCCCCCTCCTAACCATATTGATGGACTCTGAATCCATTGGCAATGTCAGTTTTGCTCTGCGAATTCATGGAGGGCTAACCCTAAGTGGGATTTTCCCCAATGGGATTTTCCCATGTACTTTGCCAGGAAATGTACATCAGGCCGGCTCAAAAGGCGTCCCCCCTCCTAACCATATCGATGGACTCCGAATCCATTGGCAATGTCAGTTTTGCTCTGCAAATTCATGGAGGGCTAACCCTAACCCTAAGTGGAATTTTTCCCAATGGGATTCTCCCATGTATTTTGCCAGGAAATGTACATCAGGCCGGCTCAAATGGCGTCCCCCCTCCTAACCATACCAGTGGCCTCCGAATCCAATGGCAGTGTCTGTTTTGCTCTGCGAATTCATGGAGGGCTAACCCTAACCCTAAGTGGAATTTTCCCCAATGGGATTTTCCCATGTATTTTGCCAGGAAATGTACATCAGGCTGGCTCAAAAGGCCTCCCCCCTCCAAACCATACGGATGGCCTCCGAATCCAATGGCAATGTGAGTTTTGCTCTGTGAATTCATGGAGGCCTAACCCTAAGTGGGATTTTCCCCAATGGGATTTTCCCATGTACTTTGCCAGGAAATGTACATCAGGCCGGCTCAAAAGGCGTCCCCCCTCCTAACCATATCGATGGACTCCGAATCCATTGGCAATGTCAGTTTTGCTCTGCAAATTCATGGAGGGCTAACCCTAACCCTAAGTGGAATTTTTCCCAATGGGATTTTCCCATGTATTTTGCCAGGAAATGTACATCAGGCCGGCTCAAAAGGCGTCCCCCCTCCTAACCATACTGGTGGCCTCCGAATCCCATGGCAGTGTCTGTTTTGCTCTGCGAATTCATGGAGAGCTAACCCTAACCCTAAGTGGAATTTTCCCCAATGGGATATTCCCATGTATTTTGCCAGGAAATGTACATCAGGCCGGCTCAAAAGGCCTCCCCCCTCCAAACCATACGGGTGGCCTCCGAATCCAATGGCAATGTGAGTTTTGCTCTGCGAATTCATGGAGGCCTAACCCTAAGTGGGATTTTCCCCAATGGGATTTTCGCATGTATTTTGCCAGGAAATGTACATCAGGCCGGCTCAAAAGGCGTTCCCCCTCCTAACCATCCGGGTGGTCTTCGAATACAATGGCAATGTCAGTTTTGCTCTGCGAATTCATGGAGGGTCAACCCTAACCCTAAGTGGAGTTTTCCCCAAAGGGATTTTCCCATGAATTTTGCCAGGAAATGTACATCAGGCCGGCTCAAAAGGCCTCCCCCCTCCAAACCATACGGGTGGCCTCCAAATCCAATGGCAATATGAGTTTTGCTCTCCGAATTCATGGAGGCCTAACCCTAAGTGGGATTTTCCCCAATAGGATTTTCCCATGTATTTTGCCAGAAAATGTACATAAGGCCGGCGCAAAAGGCGTGCCCCCTCCTAACCATACCGGTGGCCTCCGAATACAATGGCAATGTTGGTTTTGCTCTGCAAATTCATGGAGGGCTAACCCTAACCCTAAGTGGAATTTTCCCCAATGGGATTTTCGCATGTATTTCGCCAGGAAATGTACATCAGGCCGGCTAAAAAGGCATCCCCCCTCGAAACCATACGGGTGGCCTCCTAATCCAATGGCAGTGTCTGTTTTCCTCTGCGAATTCATGGAGAGCTAACCCTAACCCTACGTGGAATTTTCCCAATGGAATTTTCCCATGTATTTTGCCAGGAAATGTACATCAGGCCGGCTCAAAATGCATCCTCCCTCCAAACCATATCGATGGACGCCGAATCCATTGGCAATATCAGTTTTGCTCTGCGAATTCATGGAGGGCTAACCCTAACCCTAAGTGGTATTTTTCCCAATGGGATTTTCCCATGTATTTTGCCAGGAAATGTACATCAGGCCGGCTAAAAAGGCATCCCCCCTCCAAACCATACGGGTGGCCTCCTAATCCAATGGCAGTGTCTGTTTTGCTCTGCGTATTCATGGAGAGCTAACCCTAACCCTACGTGGAATTTTCCCCAATGGGATTCTCCCATGTATTTTGCCAGGAAATGTACATCAGGCCGGCTCAAATGGCGTCCCCCCTCCAAACCATACGGGTGGCCTCCTAATCCAATGGCAGTGTCTGTTTTGCTCTGCGAATTCATGGAGAGCTAACCCTAACCCTAAGTGGAATTTTTCCCAATGGGATTCTCCCATGTATTTTGCCAGGAAATGTACATCAGGCCGGCTCAAATGGCGTCCCCCCTCCTAACCATACCGGTGGCCTCCGAATCCAATGGCAGTGTCTGTTTTGCTCTGCGAATTCATGGAGGGCTAACCCTAACCCTAAGTGGAATTTTCCCCAATGGGATTTTCCCATGTATTTTGCCAGGAAATGTACATCAGGCTGGCTCAAAAGGCCTCCCCCCTCCAAACCATACGGATGGCCTCCGAATCCAATGGCAATGTGAGTTTTGCTCTGTGAATTCATGGAGGCCTAACCCTAAGTGGGATTTTCCCCAATGGGATTTTCCCATGTACTTTGCCAGGAAATGTACATCAGGCCGGCTCAAAAGGCGTCCCCCCTCCTAACCATATCGATGGACTCCGAATCCATTGGCAATGTCAGTTTTGCTCTGCAAATTCATGGAGGGCTAACCCTAACCCTAAGTGGAATTTTTCCCAATGGGATTTTCCCATGTATTTTGCCAGGAAATGTACATCAGGCCGGCTCAAAAGGCGTCCCCCCTCCTAACCATACTGGTGGCCTCCGAATCCCATGGCAGTGTCTGTTTTGCTCTGCGAATTCATGGAGGGCTAACCCTAACCCTAAGTGGAATTTTTCCCAATGGGATATTCCCATGTATTTTGCCAGGAAATGTACATCAGGCCGGCTCAAAAGGCCTCCCCCCTCCAAACCATACGGGTGGCCTCCGAATCCAATGGCAATGTGAGTTTTGCTCTGCGAATTCATGGAGGCCTAACCCTAAGTGGGATTTTCCCCAATGGGATTTTCGCATGTATTTTGCCAGGAAATGTACATCAGGCCGGCTCAAAAGGCGTTCCCCCTCCTAACCATCCGGGTGGTCTTCGAATACAATGGCAATGTCAGTTTTGCTCTGCGAATTCATGGAGGGTCAACCCTAACCCTAAGTGGAGTTTTCCCCAAAGGGATTTTCCCATGAATTTTGCCAGGAAATGTACATCAGGCCGGCTCAAAAGGCCTCCCCCCTCCAAACCATACGGGTGGCCTCCAAATCCAATGGCAATATGAGTTTTGCTCTCCGAATTCATGGAGGCCTAACCCTAAGTGGGATTTTCCCCAATAGGATTTTCCCATGTATTTTGCCAGAAAATGTACATAAGGCCGGCGCAAAAGGCGTGCCCCCTCCTAACCATACCGGTGGCCTCCGAATACAATGGCAATGTTGGTTTTGCTCTGCAAATTCATGGAGGGCTAACCCTAACCCTAAGTGGAATTTTCCCCAATGGGATTTTCGCATGTATTTCGCCAGGAAATGTACATCAGGCCGGCTAAAAAGGCATCCCCCCTCGAAACCATACGGGTGGCCTCCTAATCCAATGGCAGTGTCTGTTTTCCTCTGCGAATTCATGGAGAGCTAACCCTAACCCTACGTGGAATTTTCCCAATGGAATTTTCCCATGTATTTTGCCAGGAAATGTACATCAGGCCGGCTCAAAATGCATCCTCCCTCCAAACCATATCGATGGACGCCGAATCCATTGGCAATATCAGTTTTGCTCTGCGAATTCATGGAGGGCTAACCCTAACCCTAAGTGGTATTTTTCCCAATGGGATTTTCCCATGTATTTTGCCAGGAAATGTACATCAGGCCGGCTAAAAAGGCATCCCCCCTCCAAACCATACGGGTGGCCTCCTAATCCAATGGCAGTGTCTGTTTTGCTCTGCGTATTCATGGAGAGCTAACCCTAACCCTACGTGGAATTTTCCCCAATGGGATTCTCCCATGTATTTTGCCAGGAAATGTACATCAGGCCGGCTCAAATGGCGTCCCCCCTCCAAACCATACGGGTGGCCTCCTAATCCAATGGCAGTGTCTGTTTTGCTCTGCGAATTCATGGAGAGCTAACCCTAACCCTAAGTGGAATTTTTCCCAATGGGATTCTCCCATGTATTTTGCCAGGAAATGTACATCAGGCCGGCTCAAATGGCGTCCCCCCTCCTAACCATACCGGTGGCCTCCGAATCCAATGGCAGTGTCTGTTTTGCTCTGCGAATTCATGGAGGGCTAACCCTAACCCTAAGTGGAATTTTCCCCAATGGGATTTTCCCATGTATTTTGCCAGGAAATGTACATCAGGCTGGCTCAAAAGGCCTCCCCCCTCCAAACCATACGGATGGCCTCCGAATCCAATGGCAATGTGAGTTTTGCTCTGTGAATTCATGGAGGCCTAACCCTAAGTGGGATTTTCCCCAATGGGATTTTCCCATGTACTTTGCCAGGAAATGTACATCAGGCCGGCTCAAAAGGCGTCCCCCCTCCTAACCATATCGATGGACTCCGAATCCATTGGCAATGTCAGTTTTGCTCTGCAAATTCATGGAGGGCTAACCCTAACCCTAAGTGGAATTTTTCCCAATGGGATTTTCCCATGTATTTTGCCAGGAAATGTACATCAGGCCGGCTCAAAAGGCGTCCCCCCTCCTAACCATACTGGTGGCCTCCGAATCCCATGGCAGTGTCTGTTTTGCTCTGCGAATTCATGGAGGGCTAACCCTAACCCTAAGTGGAATTTTTCCCAATGGGATTTTCCCATGTATTTTGCCAGGAAATGTACATCAGGGCGGCTCAAAAGGCATCCCCCCTCCAAACCATACGGGTGGCCTCCTAATCCAATGGCAGTGTCTGTTTTGCTCTGCGAATTCATGGAGAGCTAACCCTAACCCTAAGTTGGATTTTCCCCAATGGGATTTTCCCATGTATTTTGCCAGAAAATGTACATAAGGCCGGCGCAAAAGGCGTGCCCCCTCCTAACCATACCGGTGGCCTCCGAATCCAATGGCAATGTTGGTTTTGCTCTGCAAATTCATGGAGGGCTAACCCTAACCCTAAGTGGAATTTTCCCCAATGGGATTTTCCCATGTATTTTGCCAGGAAATGTACATCAGGCCGGCTCAAAAGGCCTCCCCCCTCCAAACCATACGGGTGGCCTCCGAATCCAAAGGCAATGTGAGTTTTGCTCTGCGAATTCATGGAGGCCTAACCCTAAGTGGGATTTTCCCCAATGGGATTTTCGCATGTATTTCGCCAGGAAATGTACATCAGGCCGGCTAAAAAGGCATCCCCCCTCCAAACCATACGGGTGGCCTCCTAATCCAATGGCAGTGTCTGTTTTCCTCTGCAAATTCATGGAGAGCTAACCCTAACCCTACGTGGAATTTTCCCAATGGAATTTTCCCATGTATTTTGCCAGGAAATGTACATCAGGCCGGCTCAAAATGCATCCCCCCTCCAAACCATATCGATGGACGCCGAATCCATTGGCAATATCAGTTTTGCTCTGCGAATTCATGGAGGGCTAACCCTAACCCTAAGTGGTATTTTTCCCAATGGGATTTTCCCATGTATTTTGCCAGGAAATGTACATCAGGCCGGCTAAAAAGGCATCCCCCCTCCAAACCATACGGGTGGCCTCCTAATCCAATGGCAGTGTCTGTTTTGCTCTGCGAATTCATGGAGAGCTAACCCTAACCCTACGTGGAATTTTCCCCAATGGGATTCTCCCATGTATTTTGCCAGGAAATGTACATCAGGCCGGCTCAAATGGCGTCCCCCCTCCAAACCATACGGGTGGCCTCCTAATCCAATGGCAGTGTCTGTTTTGCTCTACGAATTCATGGAGAGCTAACCCTAACCCTAAGTGGAATTTTTCCCAATGGGATTCTCCCATGTATTTTGCCAGGAAATGTACATCAGGCCGGCTCAAATGGCGTCCCCCCCCCTAACCATACCGGTGGCCTCCGAATCCAATGGCAGTGTCTGTTTTGCTCTGCGAATTCATGGAGGGCTAACCCTAACCCTAAGTGGAATTTTCCCCAATGGGATTTTCCCATGTATTTTGCCAGGAAATGTACATCAGGCTGGCTCAAAAGGCCTCCCCACTCCAAACCATACGGATGGCCTCCGAATCCAATGGCAATATGAGTTTTGCTCTGTGAATTCATGGAGGCCTAACCCTAAGTGGGATTTTCCCCAATGGGATTTTCCCATGTACTTTGCCAGGAAATGTACATCAGGCCGGCTCAAAAGGCGTTCCCCCCTCCTAACCATATCGATGGACTCCGAATCCATTGGCAATGTCAGTTTTGCTCTGCAAATTCATGGAGGGCTAACCCTAACCCTAAGTGGAATTTTTCCCAATGGGATTTTCCCATGTATTTTGCCAGGAAATGTACATCAGGCCGGCTCAAAAGGCGTCCCCCCTCCTAACCATACTGGTGGCCTCCGAATCCCATGGCAGTGTCTGTTTTGCTCTGCGAATTCATGGAGGGCTAACCCTAACCCTAAGTGGAATTTTTCCCAATGGGATTTTCCCATGTATTTTGCCAGGAAATGTACATCAGGGCGGCTCAAAAGGCATCCCCCCTCCAAACCATACGGGTGGCCTCCTAATCCAATGGCAGTGTCTGTTTTGCTCTGCGAATTCATGGAGAGCTAACCCTAACCCTAAGTTGGATTTTCCCCAATGGGATTTTCCCATGTATTTTGCCAGAAAATGTACATAAGGCCGGCGCAAAAGGCGTGCCCCCTCCTAACCATACCGGTGGCCTCCGAATCCAATGGCAATGTTGGTTTTGCTCTGCAAATTCATGGAGGGCTAACCCTAACCCTAAGTGGAATTTTCCCCAATGGGATTTTCCCATGTATTTTGCCAGGAAATGTACATCAGGCCGGCTCAAAAGGCCTCCCCCCTCCAAACCATACGGGTGGCCTCCGAATCCAAAGGCAATGTGAGTTTTGCTCTGCGAATTCATGGAGGCCTAACCCTAAGTGGGATTTTCCCCAATGGGATTTTCGCATGTATTTCGCCAGGAAATGTACATCAGGCCGGCTAAAAAGGCATCCCCCCTCCAAACCATACGGGTGGCCTCCTAATCCAATGGCAGTGTCTGTTTTCCTCTGCAAATTCATGGAGAGCTAACCCTAACCCTACGTGGAATTTTCCCAATGGAATTTTCCCATGTATTTTGCCAGGAAATGTACATCAGGCCGGCTCAAAATGCATCCCCCCTCCAAACCATATCGATGGACGCCGAATCCATTGGCAATATCAGTTTTGCTCTGCGAATTCATGGAGGGCTAACCCTAACCCTAAGTGGTATTTTTCCCAATGGGATTTTCCCATGTATTTTGCCAGGAAATGTACATCAGGCCGGCTAAAAAGGCATCCCCCCTCCAAACCATACGGGTGGCCTCCTAATCCAATGGCAGTGTCTGTTTTGCTCTGCGAATTCATGGAGAGCTAACCCTAACCCTACGTGGAATTTTCCCCAATGGGATTCTCCCATGTATTTTGCCAGGAAATGTACATCAGGCCGGCTCAAATGGCGTCCCCCCTCCAAACCATACGGGTGGCCTCCTAATCCAATGGCAGTGTCTGTTTTGCTCTACGAATTCATGGAGAGCTAACCCTAACCCTAAGTGGAATTTTTCCCAATGGGATTCTCCCATGTATTTTGCCAGGAAATGTACATCAGGCCGGCTCAAATGGCGTCCCCCCCCCTAACCATACCGGTGGCCTCCGAATCCAATGGCAGTGTCTGTTTTGCTCTGCGAATTCATGGAGGGCTAACCCTAACCCTAAGTGGAATTTTCCCCAATGGGATTTTCCCATGTATTTTGCCAGGAAATGTACATCAGGCTGGCTCAAAAGGCCTCCCCACTCCAAACCATACGGATGGCCTCCGAATCCAATGGCAATATGAGTTTTGCTCTGTGAATTCATGGAGGCCTAACCCTAAGTGGGATTTTCCCCAATGGGATTTTCCCATGTACTTTGCCAGGAAATGTACATCAGGCCGGCTCAAAAGGCGTTCCCCCCTCCTAACCATATCGATGGACTCCGAATCCATTGGCAATGTCAGTTTTGCTCTGCAAATTCATGGAGGGCTAACCCTAACCCTAAGTGGAATTTTTCCCAATGGGATTTTCCCATGTATTTTGCCAGGAAATGTACATCAGGCCGGCTCAAAAGGCGTCCCCCCTCCTAACCATACTGGTGGCCTCCGAATCCCATGGCAGTGTCTGTTTTGCTCTGCGAATTCATGGAGGGCTAACCCTAACCCTAAGTGGAATTTTTCCCAATGGAATTTTCCCATGTATTTTGCCAGGAAATGTACATCAGGCCGGCTCAAAAGGCCTCCCCCCTCCAAACCATACGGGTGGCCTCCGAATCCAAAGGCAATGTGAGTTTTGCTCTGCGAATTCATGGAGGCCTAACCCTAAGTGGGATTTTCCCCAATGGGATTTTCGCATGTATTTCGCCAGGAAATGTACATCAGGCCGGCTAAAAAGGCATCCCCCCTCCAAACCATACGGGTGGCCTCCTAATCCAATGGCAGTGTCTGTTTTCCTCTGCAAATTCATGGAGAGCTAACCCTAACCCTACGTGGAATTTTCCCAATGGAATTTTCCCATGTATTTTGCCAGGAAATGTACATCAGGCCGGCTCAAAATGCATCCCCCCTCCAAACCATATCGATGGACGCCGAATCCATTGGCAATATCAGTTTTGCTCTGCGAATTCATGGAGGGCTAACCCTAACCCTAAGTGGTATTTTTCCCAATGGGATTTTCCCATGTATTTTGCCAGGAAATGTACATCAGGCCGGCTAAAAAGGCATCCCCCCTCCAAACCATACGGGTGGCCTCCTAATCCAATGGCAGTGTCTGTTTTGCTCTGCGAATTCATGGAGAGCTAACCCTAACCCTACGTGGAATTTTCCCCAATGGGATTCTCCCATGTATTTTGCCAGGAAATGTACATCAGGCCGGCTCAAATGGCGTCCCCCCTCCAAACCATACGGGTGGCCTCCTAATCCAATGGCAGTGTCTGTTTTGCTCTACGAATTCATGGAGAGCTAACCCTAACCCTAAGTGGAATTTTTCCCAATGGGATTCTCCCATGTATTTTGCCAGGAAATGTACATCAGGCCGGCTCAAATGGCGTCCCCCCCCCTAACCATACCGGTGGCCTCCGAATCCAATGGCAGTGTCTGTTTTGCTCTGCGAATTCATGGAGGGCTAACCCTAACCCTAAGTGGAATTTTCCCCAATGGGATTTTCCCATGTATTTTGCCAGGAAATGTACATCAGGCTGGCTCAAAAGGCCTCCCCACTCCAAACCATACGGATGGCCTCCGAATCCAATGGCAATATGAGTTTTGCTCTGTGAATTCATGGAGGCCTAACCCTAAGTGGGATTTTCCCCAATGGGATTTTCGCATGTACTTTGCCAGGAAATGTACATCAGGCCGGCTCAAAAGGCGTTCCCCCCTCCTAACCATATCGATGGACTCCGAATCCATTGGCAATGTCAGTTTTGCTCTGCAAATTCATGGAGGGCTAACCCTAACCCTAAGTGGAATTTTTCCCAATGGGATTTTCCCATGTATTTTGCCAGGAAATGTACATCAGGCCGGCTCAAAAGGCGTCCCCCCTCCTAACCATACTGGTGGCCTCCGAATCCCATGGCAGTGTCTGTTTTGCTCTGCGAATTCATGGAGGGCTAACCCTAACCCTAAGTGGAATTTTTCCCAATGGAATTTTCCCATGTATTTTGCCAGGAAATGTACATCAGGCCGGCTAAAAAGGCATCCCCCCTCCAAACCACATGGGTGGCCTCCTAATCCAATGGCAGTGTCTGTTTTGCTCTGCGAATTCATGGAGAGCTAACCCTAACCCTACGTGGAATTTTCCCCAATGGAATTTTCCCATGTACTTTGCCAGGAAATGTACATCAGGCCGGCTCAAAAGGCGTCCCCCCTCCTAACCATATTGATGGACTCTGAATCCATTGGCAATGTCAGTTTTGCTCTGCGAATTCATGGAGGGCTAACCCTAACCCTAAGTGGAATTTTTCCCAATGGGATTCTCCCATGTATTTTGCCAGGAAATGTACATCAGGCCGGCTCAAATGGCGTCCCCCCTCCTAACCATACCGGTGGCCTCCGAATCCAATGGCAGTGTCTGTTTTGCTCTGCGAATTCATGGAGGGCTAACCCTAACCCTAAGTGGAATTTTCCCCAATGGGATTTTCCCATGTATTTTGCCAGGAAATGTACATCAGGCTGGCTCAAAAGGCCTCCCCCCTCCAAACCATACGGGTGGCCTCCTAATCCAATGGCAGTGTCTGTTTTGCTCTGCGAATTCATGGAGAGCTAACCCTAACCCTAAGTGGAATTTTTCCCAATGGGATTCTCCCATGTATTTTGCCAGGAAATGTACATCAGGCCGGCTCAAATGGCGTCCCCCCTCCTAACCATACCGGTGGCCTCCGAATCCAATGGCAGTGTCTGTTTTGCTCTGCGAATTCATGGAGGGCTAACCCTAACCCTAAGTGGAATTTTCCCCAATGGGATTTTCCCATGTATTTTGCCAGGAAATGTACATCAGGCTGGCTCAAAAGGCCTCCCCCCTCCAAACCATACGGATGGCCTCCGAATCCAATGGCAATATGAGTTTTGCTCTGTGAATTCATGGAGGCCTAACCCTAAGTGGGATTTTCCCCAATGGGATTTTCCCATGTACTTTGCCAGGAAATGTACATCAGGCCGGCTCAAAAGGCGTTCCCCCCTCCTAACCATATCGATGGACTCCGAATCCATTGGCAATGTCAGTTTTGCTCTGCAAATTCATGGAGGGCTAACCCTAACCCTAAGTGGAATTTTTCCCAATGGGATTTTCCCATGTATTTTGCCAGGAAATGTACATCAGGCCGGCTCAAAAGGCGTCCCCCCTCCTAACCATACTGGTGGCCTCCGAATCCCATGGCAGTGTCTGTTTTGCTCTGCGAATTCATGGAGGGCTAACCCTAACCCTAAGTGGAATTTTTCCCAATGGAATTTTCCCATGTATTTTGCCAGGAAATGTACATCAGGCCGGCTAAAAAGGCATCCCCCCTCCAAACCACACGGGTGGCCTCCTAATCCAATGGCAGTGTCTGTTTTGCTCTGCGAATTCATGGAGAGCTAACCCTAACCCTACGTGGAATTTTCCCCAATGGAATTTTCCCATGTACTTTGCCAGGAAATGTACATCAGGCCGGCTCAAAAGGCGTCCCCCCTCCTAACCATATTGATGGACTCTGAATCCATTGGCAATGTCAGTTTTGCTCTGCGAATTCATGGAGGGCTAACCCTAACCCTAAGTGGAATTTTTCCCAATGGGATTCTCCCATGTATTTTGCCAGGAAATGTACATCAGGCCGGCTCAAATGGCGTCCCCCCTCCTAACCATACCGGTGGCCTCCGAATCCAATGGCAGTGTCTGTTTTGCTCTGCGAATTCATGGAGGGCTAACCCTAACCCTAAGTGGAATTTTCCCCAATGGGATTTTCCCATGTATTTTGCCAGGAAATGTATATCAGGCTGGCTCAAAAGGCCTCCCCCCTCCAAACCCTACGGATGGCCTCCGAATCCAATGGCAATGTGAGTTTTGCTCTGTGAATTCATGGAGGCCTAACCCTAAGTGGGATTTTCCCCAATGGGATTTTCCCATGTACTTTGCCAGGAAATGTACATCAGGCCGGCTCAAAAGGCGTCCCCCCTCCTAACCATATCGATGGACTCCGAATCCATTGGCAATGTCAGTTTTGCTCTGCAAATTCATGGAGGGCTAACCCTAACCCTAAGTGGAATTTTTCCCAATGGGATTTTCCCATGTATTTTGCCAGGAAATGTACATCAGGCCGGCTCAAAAGGCGTCCCCCCTCCTAACCATACCGGTGGCCTCCGAATCCCATGGCAGTGTCTGTTTTGCTCTGCGAATTCATGGAGGGCTAACCCTAACCCTAAGTGGAATTTTTCCCAATGGAATTTTCCCATGTATTTTGCCAGGAAATGTACATCAGGCCGGCTCAAAATGCATCCCCCCTCCTAACCAAATCGATGGACGCCGAATCCATTGGCAATGTCAGTTTTGCTCTGCGAATTCATGGAGGGCTAACCCTAACCCTAAGTGGAATTTTTCCCAATGGGATTTTCCCATGTATTTTGCCAGGAAATGTACATCAGGGCGGCTCAAAAGGCATCCCCCCTCCAAACCATACGGGTGGCCTCCTAATCCAATGGCAGTGTCTGTTTTGCTCTGCGAATTCATGGAGAGCTAACCCTAACCCTAAGTTGGATTTTCCCCAATGGGATTTTCCCATGTATTTTGCCAGGAAATGTACATCAGGCCGGCTCAAAAGGCCTCCCCCCTCCAAACCATACGGGTGGCCTCCGAATCCAATGGCAATGTGAGTTTTGCTCTACGAATTCATAGAGGCCTAACCCTAAGTGGGATTTTCCCCAATGGGATTTTCGCATGTATTTCGCCAGGAAATGTACATCAGGCCGGCTAAAAAGTCATCCCCCCTCCAAACCATACGGGTGGCCTCCTAATCCAATGGCAGTGTCTGTTTTACTCTGCGAATTCATGGAGAGCTAACCCTAACCCTACGTGGAATTTTCCCAATGGAATTTTCCCATGTATTTTGCCAGGAAATGTACATCAGGCCGGCTCAAAATGCATCCCCCCTCCTAACCATATCGATGGACGCCGAATCCATTGGCAATATCAGTTTTGCTCTGCGAATTCATGGAGGGCTAACCCTAACCCTAAGTGGTATTTTTCCCAATGGGATTTTCCCATGTATTTTGCCAGGAAATGTACATCAGGCCGGCTAAAAAGGCATCCCCCCTCCAAACCATACGGGTGGCCTCCTAATCCAATGGCAGTGTCTGTTTTGCTCTGCGAATTCATGGAGAGCTAACCCTAACCCTACGTGGAATTTTCCCCAATGGAATTTTCCAATGTACTTTGCCAGGAAATGTACATCAGGCCGGCTCAAAAGGCGTCCCCCCTCCTAACCATATTGATGGACTCTGAATCCATTGGCAATGTCAGTTTTGCTCTGCGAATTCATGGAGGGCTAACCCTAACCCTAAGTGGAATTTTTCCCAATGGGATTCTCCCATGTATTTTACCAGGAAATGTACATCAGGCCGGCTCAAATGGCGTCCCCCCTCCTAACCATACCGGTGGCCTCCGAATCCAATGGCAGTGTCTGTTTTGCTCTGCGAATTCATGGAGGGCTAACCCTAACCCTAAGTGGAATTTTCCCCAATGGGATTTTCCCATGTATTTTGCCAGGAAATGTACATCAGGCTGGCTCAAAAGGCCTCACCCCTCCAAACCATACGGATGGCCTCCGAATCCAATGGCAATGTGAATTTTGCTCTGTGAATTCATGGAGGCCTAACCCTAAGTGGGATTTTCCCCAATGGGATTTTCCCATGTACTTTGCCAGGAAATGTACATCAGGCCGGCTCAAAAGGCGTCCCCCCTCCTAACCATATCGATGGACTCCGAATCCATTGGCAATGTCAGTTTTGCTCTGCAAATTCATGGAGGGCTAACCCTAACCCTAAGTGGAATTTTTCCCAATGGGATTTTCCCATGTATTTTGCCAGGAAATGTACATCAGGCCGGCTCAAAAGGCGTCCCCCCTCCTAACCATACCGGTGGCCTCCGAATCCAATGGCAGTGTCTGTTTTGCTCTGCGAATTCATGGAGGGCTAACCCTAACCCTAAGTGGAATTTTTCCCAATGGAATTTTCCCATGTATTTTGCCAGGAAATGTACATCAGGCCGGCTCAAAATGGATCCCCCCTCCTAACCATATCGATGGACGCCGAATCCATTGGCAATGTCAGTTTTGCTCTGCGAATTCATAGAGGGCTAACCCTAACCCTAAGTGGAATTTTTCCCAATGGGATTTTCCCATGTATTTTGCCAGGAAATGTACATCAGGCCGGCTCAAAAGGCATCCCCCCTCCAAACCATACGGGTGGCCTCCTAATCCAATGGCAGTGTCTGTTTTGCTCTGCGAATTCATGGAGAGCTAACCCTAACCCTACGTGGAATTTTCCCCAATGGGATTCTCCCATGTATTTTGCCAGGAAATGTACATCAGGCCGGCTCAAATGGCGTCCCCCCTCCAAACCATACGGGTGGCCTCCTAATCCAATGGCAGTGTCTGTTTTGCTCTGCGAATTCATGGAGAGCTAACCCTAACCCTAAGTGGAATTTTTCCCAATGGGATTCTCCCATGTATTTTGCCAGGAAATGTACATCAGGCCGGCTCAAATGGCGTCCCCCCTCCTAACCATACCGGTGGCCTCCGAATCCAATGGCAGTGTCTGTTTTGCTCTGCGAATTCATGGAGGGCTAACCCTAACCCTAAGTGGAATTTTCCCCAATGGAATTTTCCCATGTACTTTGCCAGGAAATGTACATCAGGCCGGCTCAAAAGGCGTCCCCCCTCCTAACCATATTGATGGACTCTGAATCCATTGGCAATGTCAGTTTTGCTCTGCGAATTCATGGAGGGCTAACCCTAACCCTAAGTGGAATTTTTCCCAATGGGATTTTCCCATGTATTTTGCCAGGAAATGTACATCAGGGCGGCTCAAAAGGCATCCCCCCTCCAAACCATACGGGTGGCCTCCTAATCCAATGGCAGTGTCTGTTTTGCTCTGCGAATTCATGGAGAGCTAACCCTAACCCTAAGTTGGATTTTCCCCAATGGGATTTTCCCATGTATTTTGCCAGAAAATGTACATAAGGCCGGCGCAAAAGGCGTGCCCCCTCCTAACCATACCGGTGGCCTCCGAATCCAATGGCAATGTTGGTTTTGCTCTGCAAATTCATGGAGGGCTAACCCTAACCCTAAGTGGAATTTTCCCCAATGGGATTTTCCCATGTATTTTGCCAGGAAATGTACATCAGGCCGGCTCAAAAGGCCTCCCCCCTCCAAACCATACGGGTGGCCTCCGAATCCTAAGGCAATGTGAGTTTTGCTCTGCGAATTCATGGAGGCCTAACCCTAAGTGGGATTTTCCCCAATGGGATTTTCGCATGTATTTCGCCAGGAAATGTACATCAGGCCGGCTAAAAAGGCATCCCCCCTCCAAACCATACGGGTGGCCTCCTAATCCAATGGCAGTGTCTGTTTTCCTCTGCAAATTCATGGAGAGCTAACCCTAACCCTACGTGGAATTTTCCCCAATGGGATTCTCCCATGTATTTTGCCAGGAAATGTACATCAGGCCGGCTCAAATGGCGTCCCCCCTCCAAACCATACGGGTGGCCTCCTAATCCAATGGCAGTGTCTGTTTTGCTCTGCGAATTCATGGAGAGCTAACCCTAACCCTAAGTGGAATTTTTCCCAATGGGATTCTCCCATGTATTTTGCCAGGAAATGTACATCAGGCCGGCTCAAATGGCGTCCCCCCTCCTAACCATACCGGTGGCCTCCGAATCCAATGGCAGTGTCTGTTTTGCTCTGCGAATTCATGGAGGGCTAACCCTAACCCTAAGTGGAATTTTCCCCAATGGAATTTTCCCATGTACTTTGCCAGGAAATGTACATCAGGCCGGCTCAAAAGGCGTCCCCCCTCCTAACCATATTGATGGACTCTGAATCCATTGGCAATGTCAGTTTTGCTCTGCGAATTCATGGAGGGCTAACCCTAACCCTAAGTGGAATTTTTCCCAATGGGATTTTCCCATGTATTTTGCCAGGAAATGTACATCAGGGCGGCTCAAAAGGCATCCCCCCTCCAAACCATACGGGTGGCCTCCTAATCCAATGGCAGTGTCTGTTTTGCTCTGCGAATTCATGGAGAGCTAACCCTAACCCTAAGTTGGATTTTCCCCAATGGGATTTTCCCATGTATTTTGCCAGAAAATGTACATAAGGCCGGCGCAAAAGGCGTGCCCCCTCCTAACCATACCGGTGGCCTCCGAATCCAATGGCAATGTTGGTTTTGCTCTGCAAATTCATGGAGGGCTAACCCTAACCCTAAGTGGAATTTTCCCCAATGGGATTTTCCCATGTATTTTGCCAGGAAATGTACATCAGGCCGGCTCAAAAGGCCTCCCCCCTCCAAACCATACGGGTGGCCTCCGAATCCTAAGGCAATGTGAGTTTTGCTCTGCGAATTCATGGAGGCCTAACCCTAAGTGGGATTTTCCCCAATGGGATTTTCGCATGTATTTCGCCAGGAAATGTACATCAGGCCGGCTAAAAAGGCATCCCCCCTCCAAACCATACGGGTGGCCTCCTAATCCAATGGCAGTGTCTGTTTTCCTCTGCAAATTCATGGAGAGCTAACCCTAACCCTACGTGGAATTTTCCCAATGGAATTTTCCCATGTATTTTGCCAGGAAATGTACATCAGGCCGGCTCAAAATGCATCCCCCCTCCAAACCATATCGATGGACGCCGAATCCATTGGCAATATCAGTTTTGCTCTGCGAATTCATGGAGGGCTAACCCTAACCCTAAGTGGTATTTTTCCCAATGGGATTTTCCCATGTATTTTGCCAGGAAATGTACATCAGGCCGGCTAAAAAGGCATCCCCCCTCCAAACCATACGGGTGGCCTCCTAATCCAATGGCAGTGTCTGTTTTGCTCTGCGAATTCATGGAGAGCTAACCCTAACCCTACGTGGAATTTTCCCCAATGGGATTCTCCCATGTATTTTGCCAGGAAATGTACATCAGGCCGGCTCAAATGGCGTCCCCCCTCCAAACCATACGGGTGGCCTCCTAATCCAATGGCAGTGTCTGTTTTGCTCTGCGAATTCATGGAGAGCTAACCCTAACCCTAAGTGGAATTTTTCCCAATGGGATTCTCCCATGTATTTTGCCAGGAAATGTACATCAGGCCGGCTCAAATGGCGTCCCCCCTCCTAACCATACCGGTGGCCTCCGAATCCAATGGCAGTGTCTGTTTTGCTCTGCGAATTCATGGAGGGCTAACCCTAACCCTAAGTGGAATTTTCCCCAATGGGATTTTCCCATGTATTTTGCCAGGAAATATACATCAGGCTGGCTCAAAAGGCCTCCCCCCTCCAAACCATACGGATGGCCTCCGAATCCAATGGCAATATGAGTTTTGCTCTGTGAATTCATGGAGGCCTAACCCTAAGTGGGATTTTCCCCAATGGGATTTTCCCATGTACTTTGCCAGGAAATGTACATCAGGCCGGCTCAAAAGGCGTCCCCCCTCCTAACCATATCGATGGACTCCGAATCCATTGGCAATGTCAGTTTTGCTCTGCAAATTCATGGAGGGCTAACCCTAACCCTAAGTGGAATTTTTCCCAATGGGATTTTCCCATGTATTTTGCCAGGAAATGTACATCAGGCCGGCTCAAAAGGCGTCCCCCCTCCTAACCATACTGGTGGCCTCCGAATCCCATGGCAGTGTCTGTTTTGCTCTGCGAATTCATGGAGGGCTAACCCTAACCCTAAGTGGAATTTTTCCCAATGGAATTTTCCCATGTATTTTGCCAGGAAATGTACATCAGGCCGGCTAAAAAGGCATCCCCCCTCCAAACCACACGGGTGGCCTCCTAATCCAATGGCAGTGTCTGTTTTGCTCTGCGAATTTATGGAGCTAACCCTAACCCTACGTGGAATTTTCCCCAATGGAATTTTCCCATGTACTTTGCCAGGAAATGTACATCAGGCCGGCTCAAAAGCCGTCCCCCCTCCTAACCATATTGATGGACTCTGAATCCATTGGCAATGTCAGTTTTGCTCTGCGAATTCATGGAGGGCTAACCCTAACCCTAAGTGGAATTTTTCCCAATGGGATTCTCCCATGTATTTTGCCAGGAAATGTACATCAGGCCGGCTCAAATGGCGTCCCCCCTCCTAACCATACCGGTGGCCTCCGAATCCAATGGCAGTGTCTGTTTTGCTCTGCGAATTCATGGAGGGCTAACCCTAACCCTAAGTGGAATTTTCCCCAATGGGATTTTCCCATGTATTTTGCCAGGAAATGTACATCAGGCTGGCTCAAAAGGCCTCCCCCCTCCAAACCATACGGATGGCCTCCGAATCCAATGGCAATGTGAGTTTTGCTCTGTGAATTCATGGAGGCCTAACCCTAAGTGGGATTTTCCCCAATGGGATTTTCCCATGTACTTTGCCAGGAAATGTACATCAGGCCGGCTCAAAAGGCGTCCCCCCTCCTAACCATATCGATGGACTCCGAATCCATTGGCAATGTCAGTTTTGCTCTGCAAATTCATGGAGGGCTAACCCTAACCCTAAGTGGACTTTTTCCCAATGGGATTTTCCCATGTATTTTGCCAGGAAATGTACATCAGGCCGGCTCAAAAGGCGTCCCCCCTCCTAACCATACCGGTGGCCTCCGAATCCCATGGCAGTGTCTGTTTTGCTCTGCGAATTCATGGAGGGCTAACCCTAACCCTAAGTGGAATTTTTCCCAATGGAATTTTCCCATGTATTTTGCCAGGAAATGTACATCAGGCCGGCTCAAAATGCATCCCCCCTCCTAACCAAATCGATGGACGCCGAATCCATTGGCAATGTCAGTTTTGCTCTGCGAATTCATGGAGGGCTAACCCTAACCCTAAGTGGAATTTTTCCCAATGGGATTTTCCCATGTATTTTGCCAGGAAATGTACATCAGGGCGGCTCAAAAGGCATCCCCCCTCCAAACCATACGGGTGGCCTCCTAATCCAATGGCAGTGTCTGTTTTGCTCTGCGAATTCATGGAGAGCTAACCCTAACCCTAAGTTGGATTTTCCCCAATGGGATTTTCCCATGTATTTTGCCAGGAAATGTACATCAGGCCGGCTCAAAAGGCCTCCCCCCTCCAAACCATACGGGTGGCCTCCGAATCCAATGGCAATGTGAGTTTTGCTCTACGAATTCATGGAGGCCTAACCCTAAGTGGGATTTTCCCCAATGGGATTTTCGCATGTATTTCGCCAGGAAATGTACATCAGGCCGGCTAAAAAGGCATCCCCCCTCCAAACCATACGGATGGCCTCCTAATCCAATGGCAGTGTCTGTTTTACTCTGCGAATTCATGGAGAGCTAACCCTAACCCTACGTGGAATTTTCCCAATGGAATTTTCCCATGTATTTTGCCAGGAAATGTACATCAGGCCGGCTCAAAATGCATCCCCCCTCCTAACCATATCGATGGACGCCGAATCCATTGGCAATATCAGTTTTGCTCTGCGAATTCATGGAGGGCTAACCCTAACCCTAAGTGGTATTTTTCCCAATGGGATTTTCCCATGTATTTTGCCAGGAAATGTACATCAGGCCGGCTAAAAAGGCATCCCCCCTCCAAACCATACGGTTGGCCTCCTAATCCAATGGCAGTGTCTGTTTTGCTCTGCGAATTCATGGAGAGCTAACCCTAACCCTACGTGGAATTTTCCCCAATGGAATTTTCCCATGTACTTTGCCAGGAAATGTACATCAGGCCGGCTCAAAAGGCGTCCCCCCTCCTAACCATATTGATGGACTCTGAATCCATTGGCAATGTCAGTTTTGCTCTGCGAATTCATGGAGGGCTAACCCTAACCCTAAGTGGAATTTTTCCCAATGGGATTCTCCCATGTATTTTACCAGGAAATGTACATCAGGCCGGCTCAAATGGCGTCCCCCCTCCTAACCATACCGGTGGCCTCCGAATCCAATGGCAGTGTCTGTTTTGCTCTGCGAATTCATGGAGGGCTAACCCTAACCCTAAGTGGAATTTTCCCCAATGGGATTTTCCCATGTATTTTGCCAGGAAATGTACATCAGGCTGGCTCAAAAGGCCTCACCCCTCCAAACCATATGGATGGCCTCCGAATCCAATGGCAATGTGAGTTTTGCTCTGTGAATTCATGGAGGCCTAACCCTAAGTGGGATTTTCCCCAATGGGATTTTCCCATGTACTTTGCCAGGAAATGTACATCAGGCCGGCTCAAAAGGCGTCCCCCCGCCTAACCATATCGATGGACTCCGAATCCATTGGCAATGTCAGTTTTGCTCTGCAAATTCATGGAGGGCTAACCCTAACCCTAAGTGGAATTTTTCCCAATGGGATTTTCCCATGTATTTTGCCAGGAAATGTACATCAGGCCGGCTCAAAAGGCGTCCCCCCTCCTAACCATACCGGTGGCCTCCGAATCCAATGGCAGTGTCTGTTTTGCTCTGCGAATTCATGGAGGGCTAACCCTAACCCTAAGTGGAATTTTTCCCAATGGAATTTTCCCATGTATTTTGCCAGGAAATGTACATCAGGCCGGCTCAAAATGGATCCCCCCTCCTAACCATATCGATGGACGCCGAATCCATTGGCAATGTCAGTTTTGCTCTGCGAATTCATAGAGGGCTAACCCTAACCCTAAGTGGAATTTTTCCCAATGGGATTTTCCCATGTATTTTGCCAGGAAATGTACATCAGGCCGGCTCAAAAGGCATCCCCCCTTCAAACCATACGGATGGCCTCCTAATCCAATGGCAGTGTCTGTTTTGCTCTGCGAATTCATGGAGAGCTAACCCTAACCCTAAGTGGAATTTTCCCCAATGGGATTTTCCCATGTATTTTGCCAGGAAATGTACATCAGGCCGGCTCAAAAGGCCTCCCCCCTCCAAACCATACGGGTGGCCTCCGAATCCAATGGCAATGTGAGTTTTGCTCTGCGAATTCATGGAGGCCTAACCCTAAGTGGGATTTTCCCCAATGGGATTTTCGCATGTATTTCGCCAGGAAATGTACATCAGGCTGGCTAAAAAGGCATCCCCCCTCCAAACCATACGGGTGGCCTCCTAATCCAATGGCAGTGTCTGTTTTCCTCTGCGAATTCATGGAGAGCTAACCCTAACCCTACGTGGAATTTTCCCAATGGAATTTTCCCATGTATTTTGCCAGGAAATGTACATCAGGCCGGCTCAAAATGCATCCCCCCTCCTAACCATATCGATGGACGCCGAATCCATTGGCAATATCAGTTTTGCTCTGCGAATTCATGGAGGGCTAACCCTAACCCTAAGTGGTATTTTTCCCAATGGGATTTTCCCATGTATTTTGCCAGGAAATGTACATCAGGCCGGCAAAAAAGGCATCCCCCCTCCAAACCATACGGGTGGCCTCCTAATCCAATGGCAGTGTCTGTTTTGCTCTGCGAATTCATGGAGAGCTAACCCTAACCCTACGTGGAATTTTCCCCAATGGAATTTTCCCATGTACTTTGCCAGGAAATGTACATCAGGCCGGCTCAAAAGGCGTCCCCGCTCCTAACCATATTGATGGACTCTGAATCCATTGGCAATGTCAGTTTTGCTCTGCGAATTCATGGAGGGCTAACCCTAACCCTAAGTGGAATTTTTCCCAATGGGATTTTCCCATGTATTTTGCCAGGAAATGTACATCAGGCCGGCTCAAAAGGCGTCCCCCCTCCTAACCATACCGGTGGCCTCCGAATCCCATGGCAGTGTCTGTTTTGCTCTGCGAATTCATGGAGGGCTAACCCTAACCCTAAGTGGAATTTTTCCCAATGGAATTTTCCCATGTATTTTGCCAGGAAATGTACATCAGGCCGGCTCAAAATGCATCCCCCCTCCTAACCAAATCGATGGACGCCGAATCCATTCGCAATGTCAGTTTTGCTCTGCGAATTCATGGAGGGCTAACCCTAACCCTAAGTGGAATTTTTCCCAATGGGATTTTCCCATGTATTTTGCCAGGAAATGTACATCAGGGCGGCTCAAAAGGCATCCCCCCTCCAAACCATACGGGTGGCCTCCTAATCCAATGGCAGTGTCTGTTTTGCTCTGCGAATTCATGGAGAGCTAACCCTAACCCTAAGTGGAATTTTCCCCAATGGAATTTTCCCATGTATTTTGCCAGGAAATGTACATCAGGCCGGCTCAAAAGGCGTCCCCCCTTCTAACCATATCGATGGACGCCGAATCCATTGGCAATGTCAGTTTTCCTCTGCGAATTCATGGAGGGCTAACCCTAACCCTAAGTGGAATTTTCCCCAATGGGATTTTCCCATGTATTTTGCCAGGAAATGTGCATCAGGCCGGATCAAAAGGCATTCCCGCTCCTAACCATCCGGGTGATCTTCGAATACAATGGCAATGTCAGTTTTGCTCTGCGAATTCATGGAGGGTCAACCCTAACCCTAAGTGGAGTTTTCCCCAAAGGGATTTTCCCATGTATTTTGCCAGGAAATGTACATCAGGCTGGCTCAAAAGGCCTCCCCCCTAAAAAACCATGCGGATGGCCTCCGAATCCAATGGCAATGTGAGTTTTGCTCTGTGAATTCATGGAGGCCTAACCCTAAGTGGGATTTTCCCCAATGGGATTTTCCCATGTACTTTGCCAGGAAATGTACATCAGGCCGGCTCAAAAGGCGTCCCCCCTCATAACCATATCGATGGACTCCGAATCCATTGGCAATGTCAGTTTTGCTCTGCAAATTCATGGAGGGCTAACCCTAACACTAAGTGGAATTTTTCCCAATGGGATTTTCCCATGTATTTTGCCAGGAAATGTACATCAGGCCGGCTCAAAAGGCGTCCCCCCTCCTAACCATACCGGTGGCCTCCGAATCCAATGGCAGTGTCTGTTTTGCTCTGCGAATTCATGGAGGGCTAACCCTAACCCTAAGTGGAATTTTCCCCTGTATTTTGCCAGGAAATGTACATCAGGCCGGCTCAAAAGGTGTACCCCCTCCTAACCATACCGGTGGCCTCCGAATCCAATGGCAGTGTCTGTTTTGCTCTGCGAATTCATGGAGGGCTAACCCTAACCCTAAGTGGAATTTTCCCCTGTATTTTGCCAGGAAATGTACATCAGGCCGGCTCAAAATGGATCCCCCCTCCTAACCATATCGATGGACGCCGAATCCATTGGCAATGTCAGTTTTCCTCTGCGAATTCATGGAGGGCTAACCCTAACCCTAAGTGGAATTTTCCCCAATGGGATTTTCCCATGTATTTTGCCAGGAAATGTGCATCAGGCCGGATCAAAAGCCGTTCCCCCTCCTAACCATCCGGGTCGTCTTCGAATCCAATGGCAATGTCAGTTTTGCTCTGCGAATTCATGGAGGGTCAACCCTAACCCTAAGTGGAGTTTTCCCCAAAGGGATTTTCCCATGTATTTTGCCAGGAAATGTACATCAGGCCGGCTCAAAAGGCCTCCCCCCTCCAAACCATACGGGTGGCCTCCGAATCCAATGGCAATATGAGTTTTGCTCTGCGAATTCATGGAGGCCTAACCCTAAGTGGGATTTTCCCCAATAGGATTTTCCCATGTATTTTGCCAGAAAATGTACATAAGGCCGGCGCAAAAGGCGTGCCCCCTCCTTACCATACCGGTGGCCTCCGAATCCAATTGCAATGTTGGTTTTGCTCTGCAAATTCATGGAGGGCTAACCCTAACCCTAAGTGGAATTTTTCCTAAAGGGATTTTCCCATGTATTTTGCCAGGAAATGTACATCAGGCCGGCTCAAAAGGCGTCCCCCCTCCTAACCATACCGGTGGCCTCCGAATCCCATGGCAGTGTCTGTTTTGCTCTGCGAATTCATGGAGGGCTAACCCTAACCCTAAGTGGAATTTTTCCCAATGGAACTTTCCCATGTATTTTGCCACGAAATGTACATCAGGCCGACTCAAAATGCATCCCCCCTCCTAACCAAATCGATGGACGCCGAATCCATTGGCAATGTCAGTTTTGCTCTGCGAATTCATGGAGGGCTAACCCTAACCCTAAGTGGAATTTTTCCCAATGGGATTTTCCCATGTATTTTGCCAGGAAATGTACATCAGGCCGGCTCAAAAGGCATCCCCCCTCCAAACCATACGGGTGGCCTCCTAATCCAATGGCAGTGTCTGTTTTGCTCTGCGAATTCATGGAGAGCTAACCCTAACCCTAAGTGGAATTTTCCCCAATGGGATTTTCCCATGTATTTTGCCAGGAAATGTACATCAGGCCGGCTCAAAAGGCCTCCCCCCTCCAAACCATACGGGTGGCCTCCGAATCCAATGGCAATGTGAGTTTTGCTCTGCGAATTCATGGAGGCCTAACCCTAAGTGGGATTTTCCCCAATGGGATTTTCGCATGTATTTCGCCAGGAAATGTACATCAGGCCGGCTCAAAAGGCATCCCCCCTCCAAACCATACGGGTGGCCTCCTAATCCAATGGCAGTGTCTGTTTTCCTCTGCGAATTCATGGAGAGCTAACCCTAACCCTACGTGGAATTTTCCCAATGGAATTTTCCCATGTATTTTGCCAGGAAATGTACATCAGGCCGGCTCAAAATGCATCCCCCCTCCTAACCATATCGATGGACGCCGAATCCATTGGCAATATCAGTTTTGCTCTGCGAATTCATGGAGGGCTAACCCTAACCCTAAGTGGTATTTTTCCCAATGGGATTTTCCCATGTATTTTGCCAGGAAATGTACATCAGGCCGGCAAAAAAGGCATCCCCCCTCCAAACCATACGGGTGGCCTCCTAATCCAATGGCAGTGTCTGTTTTGCTCTGCGAATTCATGGAGAGCTAACCCTAACCCTACGTGGAATTTTCCCCAATGGAATTTTCCCATGTACTTTGCCAGGAAATGTACATCAGGCCGGCTCAAAAGGCGTCCCCGCTCCTAACCATATTGATGGACTCTGAATCCATTGGCAATGTCAGTTTTGCTCTGCGAATTCATGGAGGGCTAACCCTAACCCTAAGTGGAATTTTTCCCAATGGGATTTTCCCATGTATTTTGCCAGGAAATGTACATCAGGCCGGCTCAAAAGGCGTCCCCCCTCCTAACCATACCGGTGGCCTCCGAATCCCATGGCAGTGTCTGTTTTGCTCTGCGAATTCATGGAGGGCTAACCCTAACCCTAAGTGGAATTTTTCCCAATGGAATTTTCCCATGTATTTTGCCAGGAAATGTACATCAGGCCGGCTCAAAATGCATCCCCCCTCCTAACCAAATCGATGGACGCCGAATCCATTCGCAATGTCAGTTTTGCTCTGCGAATTCATGGAGGGCTAACCCTAACCCTAAGTGGAATTTTTCCCAATGGGATTTTCCCATGTATTTTGCCAGGAAATGTACATCAGGGCGGCTCAAAAGGCATCCCCCCTCCAAACCATACGGGTGGCCTCCTAATCCAATGGCAGTGTCTGTTTTGCTCTGCGAATTCATGGAGAGCTAACCCTAACCCTAAGTTGGATTTTCCCCAATGGGATTTTCCCATGTATTTTGCCAGAAAATGTACATCAGGCCGGCTCAAAAGGCGTCCCCCCTCCTAACCATATTGATGGACGCCGAATCCATTGGCAATGTCAGTTTTGCTCTGCGAATTGATGGAGGGCTAACCCTAACACTAAGTGGAATTTTCCCCAATGGGATTTTCCCATGTATTTTGCCAGGAAATGTACATCAGGCCGGCTCAAAGGGCCTCCCCCCTCCAAACCATACGGGTGGCCTCCGAATCCAATGGCAATGTGAGTTTTGCTCTGCGAATTCATGGAGGCCTAACCCTAAGTGGGATTTTCCCCAATGGGATTTTCGCATCTATTTCGCCAGGAAATGTACATCAGGCCGCCTCAAAAGGCATCCCCCCCCAAACCATACGGGTGGCCTCCTAATCCAATGGCAGTGTCTGTTTTCCTCTGCGATTCATGGAGAGCTAACCCTAACCCTAAGTGGAATTTTCCCCAATGGAATTTTCCCATGTATTTTGCCAGGAAATGTACATCAGGCCGGCTCAAAAGGCGTCCCCCCTTCTAACCATATCGATGGACGCCGAATCCATTGGCAATGTCAGTTTTGCTCTGCGAATTCATGGAGGGCTAACCCTAACCCTAAGTGGAATTTTCCCCAATGGGATTTTCCCATGTATTTTGCCAGGAAATGTGCATCAGGCCGGATCAAAAGGCATTCCCGCTCCTAACCATCCGGGTGATCTTCGAATACAATGGCAATGTCAGTTTTGCTCTGCGAATTCATGGAGGGTCAACCCTAACCCTAAGTGGAGTTTTCCCCAAAGGGATTTTCCCATGTATTTTGCCAGGAAATGTACATCAAGCCGGCTCAAAAGGCCTCCCCCCTCCAAACCATACGGGTGGCCTCCGAATCCAATGGCAATATGAGTTTTGCTCTGCGAATTCATGGAGGCCTAACCCTAAGTGGGATTTTCCCCAATAGGATTTTCCCATGTATTTTGCCAGAAAATGTACATAAGGCCGGCGCAAAAGGCGTGCCCCCTCCTAACCATACCGGTGGCCTCCGAATCCAATGGCAATGTTGGTTTTGCTCTGCAAATTCATGGAGGGCTAACCCTAACCCTAAGTGGAATTTTCCCCAATGGGATTTTCCCATGTATTTTGCCAGGAAATGTACATCAGGCTGGCTCAAAAGGCCTCCCCCCTCCAAACCATACGGATGGCCTCCGAATCCAATGGCAATGTGAGTTTTGCTCTGTGAATTCATGGAGGCCTAACCCTAAGTGGGATTTTCCCCAATGGGATTTTCCCATGTACTTTGCCAGGAAATGTACATCAGGCCGGCTCAAAAGGCGTCCCCCCTCCTAACCATATCGATGGACTCCGAATCCATTGGCAATGTCAGTTTTGCTCTGCAAATTCATGGAGGGCTAACCCTAACACTAAGTGGAATTTTTCCCAATGGGATTTTCCCATGTATTTTGCCAGGAAATGTACATCAGGCCGGCTCAAAAGGCGTCCCCCCTCCTAACCATACCGGTGGCCTCCGAATCCAATGGCAGTGTCTGTTTTGCTCTGCGAATTCATGGAGGGCTAACCCTAACCCTAAGTGGAATTTTCCCCTGTATTTTGCCAGGAAATGTACATCAGGCCGGCTCAAAAGGTGTACCCCCTCCTAACCATACCGGTGGCCTCCGAATCCAATGGCAGTGTCTGTTTTGCTCTGCGAATTCATGGAGGGCTAACCCTAACCCTAAGTGGAATTTTCCCCTGTATTTTGCCAGGAAATGTACATCAGGCCGGCTCAAAATGGATCCCCCCTCCTAACCATATCGATGGACGCCGAATCCATTGGCAATGTCAGTTTTGCTCTGCGAATTCATGGAGGGCTAACCCTAACCCTAAGTGGAATTTTCCCCAATGGGATTTTCCCATGTATTTTGCCAGGAAATGTGCATCAGGCCGGATCAAAAGGCGTTCCCCCTCCTAACCATCCGGGTCGTCTTCGAATCCAATGGCAATGTCAGTTTTGCTCTGCGAATTCATGGAGGGTCAACCCTAACCCTAAGTGGAGTTTTCCCCAAAGGGATTTTCCCATGTATTTTGCCAGGAAATGTACATCAGGGCGGCTCAAAAGGCATCCCCCCTCCAAACCATACGGGTGGCCTCCTAATCCAATGGCAGTGTCTGTTTTGCTCTGCGAATTCATGGAGAGCTAACCCTAAGTTGGATTTTCCCCAATGGGATTTTCCCATGTATTTTGCCAGGAAATGTACATCAGGCCGGCTCAAAATGCATCCCCCCTCCTAACCATATCGATGGACGCCGAATCCATTGGCAATGTCAGTTTTGCTCTGCGAATTCATGGAGGGCTAACCCTAACCCTAAGTGGAATTTTTCCCAATGGGATTTTCCCATGTATTTTGCCAGGAAATGTACATCAGGCCGGCTCAAAAGGCGTCCCCCCTCCTAACCATACCGGTGGCCTCCGAATCCCATGGCAGTGTCTGTTTTGCTCTGCGAATTCATGGAGGGCTAACCCTAACCCTAAGTGGAATTTTTCCCAATGGAATTTTCCCATGTATTTTGCCAGGAAATGTACATCAGGCCGGCTCAAAATGCATCCCCCCTCCTAACCAAATCGATGGACGCCGAATCCATTCGCAATGTCAGTTTTGCTCTGCGAATTCATGGAGGGCTAACCCTAACCCTAAGTGGAATTTTTCCCAATGGGATTTTCCCATGTATTTTGCCAGGAAATGTACATCAGGCCGGCTCAAAAGGCCTCCCCCCTCCAAACCATACGGGTGGCCTCCGAATCCAATGGCAATGTGAGTTTTGCTCTGCGAATTCATGGAGGCCTAACCCTAAGTGGGATTTTCCCCAATGGGATTTTCGCATGTATTTCGCCAGGAAATGTACATCAGGCCGGCTCAAAAGGCATCCCCCCTCCAAACCATACGGGTGGCCTCCTAATCCAATGGCAGTGTCTGTTTTCCTCTGCGAATTCATGGAGAGCTAACCCTAACCCTAAGTGGAATTTTCCCCAATGGAATTTTCCCATGTATTTTGCCAGGAAATGTACATCAGGCCGGCTCAAAAGGCGTCCCCCCTTCTAACCATATCGATGGACGCCGAATCCATTGGCAATGTCAGTTTTGCTCTGCGAATTCATGGAGGGCTAACCCTAACCCTAAGTGGAATTTTCCCCAATGGGATTTTCCCATGTATTTTGCCAGGAAATGTGCATCAGGCCGGATCAAAAGGCGTTCCCCCTCCTAACCATCCGGGTGGTCTTCGAATCCAATGGCAATGTCAGTTTTGCTCTGCGAATTCATGGAGGGTCAACCCTAACCCTAAGTGGAGTTTTCCCCAAAGGGATTTTCCCATGTATTTTGCCAGGAAATGTACATCAGGCCGGCTCAAAAGGCCTCCCCCCTCCAAACCATACGGGTGGCCTCCGAATCCAATGGCAATATGAGTTTTGCTCTGCGAATTCATGGAGGCCTAACCCTAAGTGGGATTTTCCCCAATAGGATTTTCCCATGTATTTTGCCAGAAAATGTACATAAGGCCGGCGCAAAAGGCGTGCCACCTCCTAACCATACCGGTGGCCTCCGAATCCAATGGCAATGTTGGTTTTGCTCTGCAAATTCATGGAGGGCTAACCCTAACCCTAAGTGGAATTTTTCCCAATGGGATTTTCCCATGTATTTTGCCAGGAAATGTACATCAGGCCGGCTCAAAAGGCCTCCCCCCTCCAAACCATACGGGTGGCCTCCGAATCCAATGGCAATGTGAGTTTTGCTCTGCGAATTCATGGAGGCCTAACCCTAAGTGGGATTTTCCCCAATGGGATTTTCGCATGTATTTCGCCAGGAAATGTACATCAGGCCGGCTCAAAAGGCATCCCCCCTCCAAACCATACGGGTGGCCTCCTAATCCAATGGCAGTGTCTATTTTCCTCTGCGAATTCATGGAGAGCTAACCCTAACCCTAACTGGAATTTTCCCCAATGGAATTTTCCCATGTATTTTGCCAGTAAATGTACATCAGGCCGGCTCAAAAGGCGTCCCCCCTTCTAACCATATCGATGGACGCCGAATCCATTGGCAATGTCAGTTTCTGCGAATTCATGGAGGGCTAACCCTAAGTGGAATTTTCCCCAATGGGATTTTCCCATGTATTTTGCCAGGAAATGTGCATCAGGCCGGTCAAAAGGCGTTCCCCCTCCTAACCATCCGGGTGGTCTTCGAATCCAATGGCAATGTCAGTTTTGCTCTGCGAATTCATGGAGGGTCAACCCTAACCCTAAGTGGAGTTTTCCCCAAAGGGATTTTCCCATGTATTTTGCCAGGAAATGTACATCAGGCCGGCTCAAAAGGCCTCCCCCCTCCAAACCATACGGGTGGCCTCCAAATCCAATGGCAATATGAGTTTTGCTCTGCGAATTCATGGAGGCCTAACCCTAAGTGGGATTTTCCCCAATAGGATTTTCCCATGTATTTTGCCAGAAAATGTACATAAGGCCGGCGCAAAAGGCGTGCCCCCTCCTAACCATACCGGTGGCCTCCGAATCCCATGGCAGTGTCTGTTTTGCTCTGCGAATTCATGGAGGGCTAACCCTAACCCTAAGTGGAATTTTTCCCAATGGAATTTTCCCATGTATTTTGCCAAGAAATGTACATCAGGCCGGCTCAAAATGCATCCCCCCTCCTAACCAAATCGATGGACGCCGAATCCATTGGCAATGTCAGTTTTGCTCTGCGAATTCATGGAGGGCTAACGCTAACCCTAAGTGGAATTTTTCCCAATGGGATTTTCCCATGTATTTTGCCAGGAAATGTACATCAGGCCGGCTCAAACGGCATCCCCCCTCCAAACCATACGGGTGGCCTCCTAATCCAATGGCATTGTTTGTTTTGCTCTGCGAATTCATGGAGAGCTAACCCTAACCCTAAGTGGGATTTTCCCCAATGGGATTTTCGCATGTATTTCGCCAGGAAATGTACATCACGCCGGCTCAAAAGGCCTCCCCCCTCCAAACCATACGGGTGGCCTCCGAATCCAATGGCAATATGAGTTTTGCTCTGCGAATTCATGGAGGCCTAACCCTAAGTGGGATTTTCCCCAATAGGATTTTCCCATGTATTTTGCCAGAAAATGTACATAAGGCCGGCGCAAAAGGCGTGCCCCCTCCTAACCATACCGGTGGCCTCCGAATCCAATGGCAATGTTGGTTTTGCTCTGCAAATTCATGGAGGGCTAACCCTAACCCTAAGTGGAATTTTCCCCAATGGGATTTTCCCATGTATTTTGCCAGGAAATGTACATCAGGCCGGCTCAAAAGGCCTCCCCCCTCCAAACCATACGGGTGGCCTCCGAATCCAAAGGCAATGTGAGTTTTGCTCTGCGAATTCATGGATGCCTAACCCTAAGTGGGATTTTTCCCATGTATTTTGCCAGGAAATGTACATAAGGCCGGCTCAAAAGGCGTGCCCTCTCCTAACCATATTGATGGACTCCGAATCCAATGGCAGTGTCGGTTTTGCTCTGCGAATTCATGGAGAGCTAACCCTAACCCTAAGTGGGATTTTCCCCAATGGAATTTTCCCATGTATTTTGCCAGGAAATGTACATCAGGCCGGCTCAAAAGGCATCCCCCCTCCAAACTATACGGGTGGCCACCTAATCCAATGGCAGTGTCTGTTTTGCTCTGCGAATTCATGGAGAGCTAACCCTAACCCTAAGTGGAATTTTCCCCAATGGAATTTTCCCATGTATTTTGCCAGGAAATGTACATCAGGCCGGCTCAAAAGGCATCCCCCTCCAAACCATACGGGTGGCCTCCTAATCCAATGGCAGTGCCTGTTTTGCTCTGCGAATTCATGGAGAGCTAACCCTAACCCTAAGTGGAATTTTCCCCAATGGGATTTTCCCATGTATTTTGCCAGGAAATGTACATCAGGCCGGCTCAAAAGGCCTCCCCACTCCAAACCATACGGGTGGCCTCCGAATCCAATGGCAATGTGTGTTTTGCTCTGCGAATTCATGGAGGCCTAACCCTAAGTGGGATTTTCCCCAATGGGATTTTCGAATGTATTTTACCAGGAAATGTACATCAGGCCGGCGCAAAAGGCGTGCCACCTCCTAACCATACCGGTGGCCTCCGAATCCAATGGCAATGTTGGTTTTGCTCTGCAAATTCATGGAGGGCTAACCCTAACCCTAAGTGGAATTTTTCCCAATGGGATTTTCCCATGTATTTTGCCAGGAAATGTACATCAGGCCGGCTCAAAAGGCCTCCCCCCTCCAAACCATACGGGTGGCCTCCGAATCCAATGGCAATGTGAGTTTTGCTCTGCGAATTCATGGAGGCCTAACCCTAAGTGGGATTTTCCCCAATGGGATTTTCGCATGTATTTCGCCAGGAAATGTACATCAGGCCGGCTCAAAATGCATCCCCCCTCCTAACCATATCGATGGACGCCGAATCCATTGGCAATGTCAGTTTTGCTCTGCGAATTCATGGAGGGCTAACCCTAACCCTAAGTGGAATTTTCCCCAATGGGATTTTCCCATGTATTTTGCCAGGAAATGTGCATCAGGCCGGATCAAAAGGCGTTCCCCCTCCTAACCATCCGGGTGGTCTTCGAATCCAATGGCAATGTCAGTTTTGCTCTGCGAATTCATGGAGGGTCAACCCTAACCCTAAGTGGAGTTTTCCCCAAAGGGATTTTCCCATGTATTTTGCCAGGAAATGTACATCAGGCCGGCTCAAAAGGCCTCCCCCCTCCAAACCATACGGGTGGCCTCCGAATCCAATGGCAATATGAGTTTTGCTCTGCGAATTCATGGAGGCCTAACCCTAAGTGGGATTTTCCCCAATAGGATTTTCCCATGTATTTTGCCAGAAAATGTACATAAGGCCGGCGCAAAAGGCGTGCCCCCTCCTAACCATACCGGTGGCCTCCGAATCCAATGGCAATGTTGGTTTTGCTCTGCAAATTCATGGAGGGCTAACCCTAACCCTAAGTGGAATTTTTCCCAATGGGATTTTCCCATGTATTTTGCCAGGAAATGTACATCAGGCCGGCTCAAAAGGCGTCCCCCCTCCTAACCATACCGGTGGCCTCCGAATCCCATGGCAGTGTCTGTTTTGCTCTGCGAATTCATGGAGGGCTAACCCTAACCCTAAGTGGAATTTTTCCCAATGGAATTTTCCCATGTATTTTGCCAAGAAATGTACATCAGGCCGGCTCAAAATGCATCCCCCCTCCTAACCAAATCGATGGACGCCGAATCCATTGGCAATGTCAGTTTTGCTCTGCGAATTCATGGAGGGCTAACGCTAACCCTAAGTGGAATTTTTCCCAATGGGATTTTCCCATGTATTTTTCCAGGAAATGTACATCAGGCCGGCTCAAAAGGCATCCCCCCTCCAAACCATACGGGTGGCCTCCTAATCCAATGGCAGTGTCTGTTTTGCTCTGCGAATTCATGGAGAGCTAACCCTAACCCTAAGTGGAATTTTCCCCAATGGGATTTTCCCATGTATTTTGCCAGGAAATGTACATCAGGCCGGCTCAAAAGGCCTCGCCCCTCCAAACCATACGGGTGGCCTCCGAATCCAATGGCAATGTGAGTTTTGCTCTGCGAATTCATGGAGGCCTAACCCTAAGTGGGATTTTCCCCAATGGGATTTTCGCATGTATTTCGCCAGGAAATGTACATCACGCCGGCTCAAAAGGCCTCCCCCCTCCAAACCATACGGGTGGCCTCCGAATCCAATGGCAATATGAGTTTTGCTCTGCGAATTCATGGAGGCCTAACCCTAAGTGGGATTTTCCCCAATGGGATTTTCGCATGTATTTTACCAGGAAATGTACATCAGGCCGGCTCAAAAGGCATCCCCCCTCCAAACCATACGGGTGGCCTCCTAATCCAATGGCAGTGTCTGTTTTCCTCTGCGAATTCATGGAGAGCTAACCCTAACCCTAAGTGGAATTTTCCCCAATGGAATTTTCCCATGTATTTTGCCAGGAAATGTACATCAGGCCGGCTCAAAAGGCGTCCCCCCTCCTAACCATATCGATGGACGCCGAATCCATTGGCAATGTCAGTTTTGCTCTGCGAATTCATGGAGGGCTAACCCTAACCCTAAGTGGAATTTTCCCCAATGGGATTTTCCCATGTATTTTGCCAGGAAATGTGCATGAGGCCGGATCAAAACGCGTTCCCCCTCCTAACCATCCGGGTGGTCTTCGAATACAATGGCAATGTCAGTTTTGCTCTGCGAATTCATGGAGGGTCAACACTAACCCTAAGTGGAGTTTTCCCCAAAGGGATTTTCCCATGTATTTTGCCAGGAAATGTACATCAGGCCGGCTCAAAAGGCATCCCCCCTCCAAACCATACGGGTGGCCTCCTAATCCAATGGCAGTGTCTGTTTTGCTCTGCGAATTCATGGAGAGCTAACCCTAACCCTAAGTGGAATTTTCCCCGATGGAATTTTCCCATGTATTTTGCCAGGAAATGTACATCAGGCCGGCTCAAAAGGCGTCCCCCCTCCTAACCATATCGATGGACTCCGAATCCATTGGCAATGTCAGTTTTGCTCTGCGAATTCAAGGAGGGCTAACCCTAACCCTAAGTGGAATTTTCCCCAATGGGATTTTCCCATGTATTTTCCCAGGAAATGTACATCAGGCCGGCTCAAAAGGCATCCCCCCTCCAAACCATACGGGTGGCCTCCTAATCCAGTGGCAGTGTCTGTTTTGCTCTGCGAATTCATGGAGAGCTAACCCTAACCCTAAGTGGAATTTTCCCCAATGGGATTTTCCCATGTATTTTGCCAGGAAATGTACATCAGGCCGGCTCAAAAGGCATCCCCCCTCCAAACCATACGGGTGGCCTCCTAATCCAATGGCAGTGTCTGTTTTCCTCTGCGAATTCATGGAGAGCTAACTCTAACCCTAAGTGGAATTTTCCCCAATGGAATTTTCCCATGTATTTTGCCAGGAAATGTACATCAGGCCGGCTCAAAAGGCCTCCCCCCTCCAAACCATACGGGTGGCCTCCGAATCCAATGGCAATATGAGTTTTGCTCTGCGAATTCATGGAGGCCTAACCCTAAGTGGGATTTTCCCCAATAGGATTTTCCCATGTATTTTGCCAGAAAATGTACATAAGGTCGGCGCAAAAGGCGTGCCCTCTCCTAACCATACCGGTGGCCTCCGAATCCAATGGCAATGTTGGTTTTGCTCTGCAAATTCATGGAGGGCTAACCCTAACCCTAAGTGGAATTTTCCCCAATGGGATTTTCCCATGTATTTTGCCAGGAAATGTACATCAGGCCGGCTCAAAACGCCTCCCCCCTCCGAACCATACGGGTGGCCTCCGAATCCAAAGGCAATGTGAGTTTTGCTCTGCGAATTCATGGATGCCTAACCCTAAGTGGGATTTTTCCCATGTATTTTGCCAGGAAATGTACATAAGGCCGGCTCAAAAGGCGTGCCCTCTCCTAACCATATTGATGGACTCCGAATCCAATGGGAGTGTCGGTTTTGCTCTGCGAATTCATGGAGAGCTAACCCTAACCCTAAGTGGGATTTTCCCCAATGGAATTTTCCCATGTATTTTGCCAGGAAACGTACATCAGGCCGGCTCAAAAGGCATCCCCCCTCCAAACCATACGGGTTGCCTCCTAATCCAATGGCAGTGTCTGTTTTGCTCTGCGAATTCATGGAGAGCTAACCCTAACCCTAAGTGGAATTTTCCCCGATGGAATTTTCCCATGTATTTTGCCAGGAAATGTACATCAGGCCGGCTCAAAAGGCGTCCCCCCTCCTAACCATATCGATGGACTCCGAATCCATTGGCAATGTCAGTTTTGCTCTGCGAATTCAAGGAGGGCTAACCCTAACCCTAAGTGGAATTTTCCCCAATGGGATTTTCCCATGTATTTTCCCAGGAAATGTACATCAGGCCGGCTCAAAAGGCATCCCCCCTCCAAACCATACGGGTGGCCTCCTAATCCAGTGGCAGTGTCTGTTTTGCTCTGCGAATTCATGGAGAGCTAACCCTAACCCTAAGTGGAATTTTCCCCAATGGGATTTTCCCATGTATTTTGCCAGGAAATGTACATCAGGCCGGCTCAAAAGGCATCCCCCCTCCAAACCATACGGGTGGCCTCCTAATCCAATGGCAGTGTCTGTTTTCCTCTGCGAATTCATGGAGAGCTAACTCTAACCCTAAGTGGAATTTTCCCCAATGGAATTTTCCCATGTATTTTGCCAGGAAATGTACATCAGGCCGGCTCAAAAGGCGTCCCCCCTCCTAACCATATCGATGGACGCCGAATCCATTGGCAATGTCAGTTTGCTCTGCGAATTCATGTAGGGCTAACCCTAACCCTAAGTGGAATTTTCCCCAATGGGATTTTCCCATGTATTTTGCCAGGAAATGTGCATCAGGCCGGATCAAAAGGCGTTCCCCCTCCTAACCATCCGGGTGGTCTTCGAATCCAATGGCAATGTCAGTTTTGCTCTGCGAATTCATGGAGGGTCAACCCTAACCCTAAGTGGAGTTTTCCCCAGAGGGATTTTCCCATGTATTTTGCCAGGAAATGTACATCAGGCCGGCTCAAAAGGCCTCCCCCCTCCAAACCATACGGGTGGCCTCCTAATCCAATGGCAGTGTCTGCTTTGTTCTGCGAATTCATGGAGAGCTAACCCTAACCCTAAGTGGAATTTTCCCCAATGGAATTTTCCCATGTATTTTGCCAGGAAATGTACATCAGGCCGGCTCAAAATGCATCCCCCCT
The DNA here is from genome assembly GCF_964273705.1 of Natrix helvetica. NCBI lineage: Eukaryota > Metazoa > Chordata > Lepidosauria > Squamata > Natricidae > Natrix > Natrix helvetica. The sequence continues at coordinate 26,371,190 of NC_138553.1, forward strand.
CCTAACCATATCGATGGACGCCGAATCCAATGGCAATGTCAGTTTTGCTCTGCGAATTCATGGAGGGTCAACCCTAACCCTAAGTGGAGTTTTCCCCAAAGGGATTTTCCCATGTATTTTGCCAGGAAATGTACATCAGGCCGGCTCAAAAGGCCTCCCCCCTCCAAACCATACGGGTGGCCTCCGAATCCAATGGCAATATGAGTTTTGCTCTGCGAATTCATGGAGGCCTAACCCTAAGTAGGATTTTCCCCAATAGGATTTTCCCATGTATTTTGCCAGAAAATGTACATAAGGCCGGCGCAAAATGCGTGCCCCCTCCTAACCATACCGGTGGCCTCCGAATCCAATGGCAGTGTCTGTTTTGTTCTGCGAATTCATGGGGGGCTAACCCTAACCCTAAGTGGAATTTTTCCCAATGGGATTTTCCCATGTATTTTGCCAGGAAATGTACATCAGGCCGGCTCAAAAGGCGTCCCCCCTCCTAACCATACCGGTGGCCTCCGAATCCAATGGCAGTGTCTGTTTTGTTCTGCGAATTCATGGAGGGCTAACCCTAACCCTAAGTGGAATTTTCCCCAATGGGATTTTCCCATGTATTTTGCCAGGAAATGTACATCAGGCCGGCTCAAAAGGCCTCACCCCTCCAAACCATACGGGTGGCCTCCGAATCCAATGGCAATGTGAGTTTTGCTCTGCGAATTCATGGAGGCCTAACCCTAAGTGGGATTTTCCCATATGGGAATTTCCCATGTATTTTGCCAGGAAATGTACATCAGGCCGGCTCAAAAGGCCTCCCCCCTCCAAACCATACGGGTGGCCTCCGAATCCAATGGCAATATGAGTTTTGCTCTGCGAATTCATGGAGGCCTAACCCTAAGTGGGATTTTCCCCAATAGGATTTTCCCATGTATTTTGCCAGAAAATGTACATAAGGCCGGCGCAAAAGGCGTGCCCTCTCCTAACCATACCGGTGGCCTCCGAATCCAATGGCAATGTTGGTTTTGCTCTGCAAATTCATGGAGGGCTAACCCTAACCCTAAGTGGAATTTTCCCCAATGGGATTTTCCCATGTATTTTGCTAGGAAATGTACATCAGGCCGGCTCAAAAGGCCTCCCCCCTCCGAACCATACGGGTGGCCTCCGAATCCAAAGGCAATGTGAGTTTTGCTCTGCGAATTCATGGATGCCTAACCCTAAGTGGGATTTTTCCCATGTATTTTGCCAGGAAATGTACATAAGGCCGGCTCAAAAGGCGTGCCCTCTCCTAACCATATTGATGGACACCGAATCCAATGGCAGTGTCAGTTTTGCTCTGCGAATTCATGGAGAGCTAACCCTAACCCTAAGTGGGATTTTCCTCAATGGAATTTTCCCATGTATTTTGCCAGGAAATGTACATCAGGCCGGCTCAAAAGGCATCCCCCCTCCAAACCATACGGGTGGCCTCCTAATCCAATGGCAGTGTCTGTTTTGCTCTGCGAATTCATGGAGAGCTAACCCTAACCCTAAGTGGAATTTTCCCCGATGGAATTTTCCCATGTATTTTGCCAGGAAATGTACATCAGGCCGGCTCAAAAGGCGTCCCCCCTCCTAACCATATCGATGGACTCCGAATCCATTGGCAATGTCAGTTTTGCTCTGCGAATTCAAGGAGGGCTAACCGTAACCCTAAGTGGAATTTTTCCCAATGGGATTTTCCCATGTATTTTGCCAGGAAATGTACATCAGGCCGGCTCAAAAGGCATCCCCCCTCCAAACCATACGGGTGGCCTCCTAATCCAATGGCAGTGTCTGTTTTGCTCTGCGAATTCATGGAGAGCTAACCCTAACCCTAAGTGGAATTTTCCCCGATGGAATTTTCCCATGTATTTTGCCAGGAAATGTACATCAGGCCGGCTCAAAAGGCGTCCCCCCTCCTAACCATATCGATGGACTCCGAATCCATTGGCAATGTCAGTTTTGCTCTGCGAATTCAAGGAGGGCTAACCGTAACCCTAAGTGGAATTTTTCCCAATGGGATTTTCCCATGTATTTTGCCAGGAAATGTACATCAGGCCGGCTCAAAAGGCATCCCCCCTCCAAACCATACGGGTGGCCTCCTAATCCAATGGCAGTGTCTGTTTTGCTCTGCGAATTCATGGAGAGCTAACCCTAACCCTAAGTGGAATTTTCCCCAATGGGATTTTCCCATGTATTTTGCCAGGAAATGTACATCAGGCCGGCTCAAAAGGCCTCCCCCCTCCAAACCATACGGGTGGCCTCCGAATCCAATGGCAATGTGAGTTTTGCTCTGCAAATTCATGGAGGCCTAACCCTAAGTGGGATTTTCCCCAATGGGATTTTCACATGTATTTCGCCAGGAAATGTACATCACGCCGGCTCAAAAGGCATCCCCCCTCCAAACCATACGGGTGGCCTCCTAATCCAATGGCAGTGTCTGTTTTCCTCTGCGAATTCATGGAGAGCTAACTCTAACCCTAAGTGGAATTTTCCCCAATGGAATTTTCCCATGTATTTTGCCAGGAAATGTACATCAGGCCGGCTCAAAAGGCGTCCCCCCTCCTAAACCATATCGATGGACGCCGAATCCATTGGCAATGTCAGTTTTGCTCTGCGAATTCATGGAGGGCTAACCCTAACCCTAAGTGGAATTTTCCCCAATGGGATTTTCCCATGTATTTTGCCAGGAAATGTGCATCAGGCCGGATCAAAAGGCGTTCCCCCTCCTAACCATCCGGGTGGTCTTCGAATCCTATGGCAATGTCAGTTTTGCTCTGCGAATTCATGGAGGGTCAACCCTAACCCTAAGTGGAGTTTTCCCCAAAGGGATTTTCCCATGTATTTTGCCAGGAAATGTACATCAGGCCGGCTCAAAAGGCCTCCCCCCTCCAAACCATACGGGTGGCCTCCGAATCCAATGGCAATATGAGTTTTGCTCTGCGAATTCATGGAGGCCTAACCCTAAGTGGGATTTTCCCCAACAGGATTTTCCCATGTATTTTGCCAGAAAATGTACATAAGGCCGGCGCAAAAGGCGTGCCCCCTCCTAACCATACCGGTGGCCTCCGAATCCAATGGCAATGTTGGTTTTGCTCTGCAAACTCATGGAGGGCTAACCCTAACCCTAAGTGGAATTTTTCCCAATGGGATTTTCCCATGTATTTTGCCAGGAAATGTACATCAGGCCGGCTCAAAAGGCGTCCCCCCTCCTAACCATACCGGTGGCCTCCAAATCCAATGGCAGTGTCTGTTTTGCTCTGCGAATTTATGGAGGGCTAACCCTAACCCTAAGTGGAATTTTTCCCAATGGGATTTTCCCATGTATTTTGCCAGGAAATGTACATCAGGCCGGCTCAAAAGGCCTCCCCCCTCCAAACCATACGGGTGGCCTCCGAATCCAAAGGCAATGTGAGTTTTGCTCTGCGAATTCATGGATGCCTAACCCTAAGTGGGATTTTTCCCATGTATTTTGCCAGGAAATGTACATAAGGCCGGCTCAAAAGGCGTGCCCTCTCCTAACCATATTGATGGACTCCGAATCCAATGGCAGTGTCGGTTTTGCTCTGCGAATTCATGGAGAGCTAACCCTAACCCTAAGTGGAATTTTCCCCAATGGAATTTTCCCATGTATTTTGCCAGAAAATGTACATCAGGCCGGCTCAAAAGGCATCCCCCCTGCAAACCATACGGGTGGCCTCCTAATCCAATGGCAGTGTCTGTTTTGCTCTGCGAATTCATGGAGAGCTAACCCTAACCCTAAGTGGAATTTTCCCCAATGGGATTTTCCCATGTATTTTGCCAGGAAATGTACATCAGGCCGGCTCAAAAGGCCTCCCCCCTCCAAACCATACGGGTGGCCTCCGAATCCAATGGCAGTGTCTGTTTTCCTCTGCGAATTCATGGAGGCCTAACCCTAAGTGGGATTTTCCCCAATGGAATTTTCCCATGTATTTTGCCAGGAAATGTACATCAGGCCGGCTCAAAAGGCGTCCCCCCTCCTAACCATATCGATGGACGCCGAATCCATTGGCAATGTCAGTTTTGCTCTGCGAATTCATGGAGGGCTAACCCTAACCCTAAGTGGAATTTTCCCCAATGGGATTTTCCCATGTATTTTGCCAGGAAATGTACATCAGGCCGGCTCAAAAGGCGTCCTCCCTCCTAACCATACGGGTGATTACCGAATCCAATGGCAATGTCAGTTTTGCTCTGCGATTTCATGGAGAGCTAACCCTAACCCTAAGTGGGATTTTCCCCAATGGGATTTTCCCATGTATTTTGCCAGGAAATGTACATAAGTCCGGCTCAAAAGGCGTCCCCCCTCCAAACCGTACGGGTGGCCTCCGAATCCAATGGCAATATCGGTTTTGCTCTGCGAATTCATAGAGGGCTAACCCTAACTGGAATTTTTCCCAATGGGATTTTCTCATGTATTTTGCCAGGAAACGTACATAAGGCCGGCTCAAAAGGCGTCCCCCCTCCTAACCATACCGGTGGCCTCCGAATCCAATGGCAGTGTCTGTTTTGCTCTCCGAATTCATGGAGGGTTAACCCTACACCTAAGTGGAGTTTTTCCCAAAGGGATTTTCCCATGAATTTTGCCAGGAAATATACATCAGGCCGGCTCAAAAGGTGTGCCCCCTCCTAACAATATCGATGGACTCCGAATACAATGTCAATGTCGGTTTTGCTCTGCGAATTCATGGAGAGCTAACCGTAACCCAAAGTGGGATTTTCCCCAATGGGATTTTCCCATGTATTTTGCCAGGAAATGTACATCAGGCCGGCTCAAAAGGCGTCCCCCCTCCTAACCATACGGGTGGTTACCGAATCCAATGGCAATGTCAGTTTTGCTCTGCGATTTCATGGAGGGCTAACCCTAACCCTAAGTGGAATTTTCCCCAATGGGATTTTCCCATGTATTTTGCCAGGAAATGTACATCAGGCCGGCTCAAAAGGCGTCCCCCCTCCTAACCATAGGGGTGGTTACCGAATCCAATGGCAGTGTCTGTTTTGCTCTGCGAATTCATGGAGAGCTAACCCTAACCTTAAGTGGAATTTTCCCCAATGGGATTTTCCCATGTATTTTGCCAGGAAATGTACATAAGTCCAGCTCAAAAGGCGTCCCCCCTCCAAACCGTACGGGTGGCCTCCGAATCCAATGGCAATATAGGTTTTGCTCTGCGAATTCATGGAGGGCTAACCCTAACTGGAATTTTTCCCAATGGGATTTTCTCATGTATTTTGCCAGGAAATGTACATAAGGCCGGCTCAAAAGGCGTCCCCCCTCCTAACCATAGGGGTGGTTACCGAATCCAATGGCAGTGTCTGTTTTGCTCTGCGAATTCATGGAGAGCTAACCATAACCCTAAGTGGAATTTTCCCCAATGGGATTTTCCCATGTATTTTGCCAGGAAATGTACATAAGTCCGGCTCAAAAGGCGTCCCCCCTCCAAACCGTACGGGTGGCCTCCGAATCCAATGGCAATATCGGTTTTGCTCTGCGAATTCATGGAGGGCTAACCCTAACTGGAATTTTTCCCAATGGGATTTTCCCATGTATTTTGCCAGGAAATGTACATAAGTCCGGCTCAAAAGGCGTCCCCCCTCCAAACCGTACGGGTGGCCTCCGAATCCAATGGCAATATCGGTTTTGCTCTGCGAATTCATGGAGGGCTAACCCTAACTGGAATTTTTCCCAATGGGATTTTCTCATGTATTTTGCCCGGAAATGTACATAAGGCCGGCTCAAAAGGCGTCCCCCCTCCTAACCAGACCGGTGGCCTCTGAATCCAATGGCAGTGTCTGTTTTGCTCTGCGAATTCATGGAGGGCTAACCCTAACACTAAGTGGAATTTTCTCCAATGGGATTTTCCCATGTATTTTGCCAGGAAATTTGCATCAGACCGGATCAAAAGGCGTTCCCCCTCCTAACCATCCGGGTGGTCTCCGAATCCAATGGCAGTGTCTGTTTTGCTCTGCGAATTCATGGAGAGATAACCCTAAACCTAAGTGGGATTTTCCCCAAAGGGATTTTCCCATGTATTTTGCCAGGAAATATACATAAGTCCGGCTCAAAAGGCGTCCCCCCTCCAAACCGTACGGGTGGCCTCCGAATCCAATGGCAATGTGGGTTTTGCTCTGCGAATTCATGGAGGGCTAACCCTAAGTGGAATTTTTCCCAATGGGATTTTCCCATGTATTTTTCCAGGAAATGTACATCAGGCCGGCTCAAAAGGCGTCCCCCCTCCTAACCATACCGGTGGCCTCCGAATCCAATGGCAGTGTCTGTTTTGCTCTCCGAATTCATGGTGGGTTAACCCTACACCTAAGTGGAGTTTTTCCCAAAGGGATTTTCCCATGAATTTTGCCAGGAAATATACATCAGGCCGGCTCAAAAGGCGTGCCCCCTCCTAACCATATCGATGGACTCCGAATCCAATGTCAATGTCGGTTTTACTCTGCGAATTCATGGAGGGCTAACCCTAACCCTAAGTGGAAGTTTCCCCAATGGGATTTTCCCATGTATTTTGCCAGGAAATGTACATCAGGCCGGCTCAAAAGGCGTCCCCCCTCCTAACCATAGGGGTGGTTACCGAATCCAATGGCAGTGTCTGTTTTGCTCTTCGAATTGATGGAGAGCTAACCGTAACCCAAAGTGGGATTTTCCCCAATGGGATTTTCCCATGTATTTTGCCAGGAAATGTACATCAGGCCGGCTCAAAAGGCGTCCCCCCTCCTAACCATACCGATGGGCTCCGAATCCAATGGCAATGTCAGTTTTGCTCTGCGAATTCATGGAGAGCTAACCCTAACCCTAAGTGGGATTTTCCCCAATGGGATTTTCCCATGTATTTTGCCAGAAAAAGTACATCAGGCCGGCTCAAAAGGCGTTCCCTCTCCTAACCATACCGGTGTCCTCCGAATCCAATGGCAGTGTCTGTTTTGCTCTGCGAATTCATGGAGAGCTAACCCTAACCCTAAGTGGAATTTTCCCCAATGGGATTTTCCCATGTATTTTGCCAGGAAATGTACATCAGGCCGGCTCAAAAGGCGTCCCCCCTCCAAACCATAGCGGTGGCCTGCGAATCCAATGGCAATGTCGGTTTTGCTCTGCGAATTCATGGTGGGCTAACCCTAAGTGGAATTTTTCCGAAAGGGATTTTCCCATGTATTTTGCCAGGAAATGTACCTCAGGCCGGCTCAAAAGGCGTCCCCCCCTCCTCCCTCCCTCTGCTGCGCCGTTCATGCTGGGTTGAACCTCTGAGCTCAGTTCTTGTGTGGACCCAATAGATCTCAGGACCACTCTCCAGAACTTGGCTGTGAACTGGGCTCCCCGGTCTGAAATGATCCTCTTGGGTACTCCAGGCAGGCGATAAATGTTTTTCACAAACATTTTCGCTAATTCGTTTGCGGATGGCAATCCTGAGCAAGCAATGAAGTGTGCCTGCTTAGAAAACAAATCAATAACAGTCCAAATTACTTCATGCCCACTGCTGTCTGGGAGTTCCATGATTAAGTCCATTGCAACCTCTTCCCATGGCCGTTTCGGGCTCTCTGCTGCAGGTGCTGTAGGTTCTCGGCTCTTGGATCCAATCATCCATGGCTGGCCTTGTTCCTCCTCCGAGGCCTCCCCCTTGGTAGGACTCTTCGTCACCTGAAGTTGAGGGTCCTCTTCCAGAGGTCGTTTGGGCATTTCCCCCTCCGAGGCCTCCCCCTTAGTTGGACTCTTTGTCACCTTCAGTTGGGGAACCTCCTCCGGAGATTGTTTGCCCTTTTTCTCTTCCGAGGCCTCCCCCTTGGTAGGACACTTTGTCACTTTAAGTTGGAGATCCTCTTCCAGAGGCTGTTGGCCCAGATGACTTTTCTGTGCGGGCATCTGGGGCCCTCTCTTAACCACCGTGGCAATTGGTACACACGTTTGTTCTTCGGCAATTCCCTCCTCCGAGGCCTCCCCCTTGGTAGGACTCTTTGCCACCTGAAATTGGGGATCCTCTTCCAGAGGTCGTTTAGGCTTTTCCCCCTCCAAAGCCTCCCCCTTAGTTGGACTCTTTGTCACCTTAAGTTGGGGATCCTCCTCCGGAGATTGTCTGCCCTTTTCCTCTTCCGAGGCCTCCCCCTTGGTAGGACACTTCCTCACCTTAAGTTGGGGATCCTCTTCCAGAGGTTGTTGGCCCAGATTACTCTTCTGTAGTGGCATCTGGGACCCTCTCTTTACCGCCGTGGTGGTTGGTGCGCACATTTGTGGCATTGGGGCTGGAGCCAAGCACTCTGACGCTCTGTGGCCAAGTTGACAACAATGGTGGCATTTAATTGCCCCCCACAAGGAATGGAACCTAGTTACATCTCTAAACTTAGGAACCGTTTCATCACACTGCCTTGCTCTCCAACTTGCAGCTGCCCCCTTGGTAAACCCTTCTTCCATGGTGGAGATTGCTTCTCTGTAGGAAGGTGGAGTAAGAACCTTTTGGGGCATTGCAGATGCACCTTGTTCCGCTTCCCATCTTGCAGGCCTGGCTTTGGTAATCCCTTCTTCCATGTTGGTGATTGCTACTCTGTAGGAAGGTGGGGTAAGAACCACTTGGGGCCTTGCAGGCGCACATTTTCCCGCCATCCACAATGCAGGCCTCTGTTTGGTAATCCCTTCTTCCATGGAGATTTCTTCTCTGTAGGAAGGTCTGGTAAGAACCTTTTTGGGCCTTGCAGGGGAGACTGGAACCGGTGGGGAGGTCAATCCCTCGGTTGGCCACTGCCCAGCTTTCTGCCATGGTACCATCTGCTGAGGGAGGGCAGGTGCCCACTGGCATCCCTCCCATCCATGACCTGGGGTTAAGACCCATCCCGGGGTTGCCTGCTTCACAGGTTGCAGCTCACCCAATGATGGCTGGCTAAGGGGTTTTACGTGCCAAGGACCCTCCTGCTGGCTTGGAGGAGTTATGGGCCAAGTAGGTGCCCTTTGCTGGCTTGGATGAGTTATGGGCCAAGTAGGTGCCCTCTGCTGGCTTGGAGCATTTCACATGCTGGTGGCAAAGGAGTTTGTAAGTAGCATCTCTTCCATCCAAGTCCTGGGAGGAAAGCCCAATTTACTGCCCAATTTGCTTCATTTACTGGTTGCAGCCCCATTTGTGGTGGCTTGCAAGTGACAGATGCTGGAAAAATCCCTTCTTCCTGCCTCCTTTGAAATTCCCATTTTGAAAGGGAATCTTTCTCCCAGCTATTTGCAGGTTGTAAAGCCATTTCATTTATTGCCATCTGGAAGGAGCCCAAACCTCTGTTCTAGGGTTTTTTTTTTCCAAGCCTTGTTTCCAAGCTGGGGGGAATGAGGGGGAGCATGCACTCACAATTTGCTGAAGAAATATTTCTGCGAACTTCCTTCGTCTTGTCGTGTCTCCTCCTGCATTCCTCCTGATGCAATTAACTGGAAGCAGCATTCCATTGCCTTTGAAGTTCCGCACTCAGCTTCTTATCACCAAAAGCTTCTCATTTATTCTTTGCTGATATTTATGCTGTCCCGGTCAGCATTGGGAATGCCGAGACCCCATCACCAGATCTTCCATCACCAGCCCTTCCCCCTTGATAGGGGGAGGGAGCTAGTGAATTATTTTAAAGTAGAGAGTTGAAATAATGTTAGGGTTCTAAATACCATGCAGAAATAAATCATTGTCCAAGGCAAAACATCCTTAATGGTGCAATTTATTCCGCAGGCATGTTAGCACGGCTATGGAAAATTTCAACTCTGAATTACATCCTGTAAGTTCACCCAGTAGAAAGTTCATGATCTCTACCCACACCCACAAATCCATCACATGTTCCAATCATCATCTTCCACGCTGGCATGTACACCCATCTTCTTCCGGCCAGGTGTCGAGATGCGAAGACAAAAGATGACCTTGGCTTCTACAAAAGAATGTCAACAATCCATTCTACAACCCTACTCCTTTCTATTCCCCCCTCCCAACTACTACACCATTGAAACAGCATAGAAAATTATAAGAAAGTGTGGCAGGCCAAAGATCCTAAAAAGAACATAACTACAGGCCTGACACCTAAACCTAAGTGGAATTTTTCCCAATGGGATTTTCCCATGTATTTTGCCAGGAAATGTACATCAGGCCGGCTCAAAAGGCGTCCCCCTCCTAACCATACGGGTGGCCTCCGAATCCAATGGCAATGTCGGTGTTGCAATGCGAATTCATGGAGGGCTAACCCTAAGTGGAATTTTTCCCAATGGGATTTTCCCATGTATTTTGCCAGGAAATGTAAATCAGGCCGGCTCAAAAGGCGTCCCCCCTCCTAACCATATCGGTGGCCTCCGAATCCAATGGCAGTGTCTGTTTTGCTCTGCGAATTCATGGAGAGCTAACCCTAACCCAAAGTGGGATTTTCCCCAAAGGGATTTTCCCATGTATTTTGCCAGGAAATGTACATAAGGCCGGCTCAAAAGGCGTCCCCCCTCCAAACCGTACAGGTGGCCTCAGAATCCAATGGCAATGTCGGTTTTGCTTTGCAAATTCATAGGGAGCTAACCCTAACCCTAAGTGGAATTTTCCCCCATGGGATTTTCCCATGTATTTTGCCAGGAAATGTACATCAGGCCGGCTCAAAAGGCGTCCCCCCTCCAAACCATACGGGTGGCCTCCGAATCCAATGTCAATGTCGGTTTTGTTCTGCAAATTCATGGAGGGCTAACCCTAACCCTAAGTGGAATTTTCCCCAATGGGATTTTCCCATGTATTTTGCCAGGAAATGTACATCAGGCCGGCGCAAAAGGCGTGCCTTCTCCTACCCATACCGATGGGCTCCGAATCCAATGGCAATGTCAGTTTTGCTCTGCGAATTCATGGAGAGCTAACCCTAACCCAAAGTGGGATTTTCCCCAAAAGGATTTTCCCATGTATTTTGCCAGGAAATGTACATAAGGCCGGCTCAAAAGGCGTCCCCCCTCCAAACCATACCAGTGGCCTCCGAATCCAATGTCAATGTCGGTTTTGTTCTGCAAATTCATGGAGGGCTAACCCTAACCCTAAGTGGAGTTTTCCCCAAAGGGATTTTCCCATGTATTTTGCCAGGAAATGTACATCAGGCCGGCTCAAAAGGCGTTCCTCCTCCTAACCATATCGATGGACTCCGAATCCAATGGCAATGTCGGTTTTGCTCTGCGAAATCATGGAGAGCTAACCCTAACCCAGTGCTTCTCAATTATTTTCTGTCATGCCCCCCCCTAGGAAGAAGAAAACATATCGCGCCCCCCCCCGCGCGACTGTAAATAGTATCATTTGTCTATAAAATTGTTATAAGTACACCTCTGCATAACATAGCACACCGGTCTTTCCTCGTCTCCCACCGTAGTCACATGCTTTATTTCCTCTTTCCCTCTTACTTGTCTATCCTTCCTTCCACCCTCCCTTCCTCCTTCCCTTCCTTCCTGCCTCCCTTCCAGTTCCCTCCTTCCTCTTTCCCCCTGCCTGCCTGCCTTCTTTCCCTCCTGCTTATCTATGCTTTCTTCCTTCCTTGCACCTCCCTCCCTTCTGCCTGCCTGCCTTCTTTCCTCTTTCCCTATCCTCCTATCCTTCCTTTCTCCCTCCCTCCTTCCCTGCCTCCCTTCCAGTTCCCTCCTTCCTCTTTCCTCCTGCCTGCCTGCCTTCTTTCCCTCCTGCTTATCTATGCTTTCTTCCTTCCTTGCACCTCCCTCCCTTCTGCCTGCCTGCCTTCTTTCCTCTTTCCCTATCCTCCTATCCTTCCTTTCTCCCTCCCTCCTTCCCTGCCTCCCTTCCAGTTCCATTCTTCCGTCCTTCCTTCTGCCTCCTTCCTGCCTGCTTGCCTTCTTTCCTCTTTCCCTCCGGCGTGTCTGCTTTTCTTTCCTTCCTTCCACCTCCCTTCTGCCCTTCTTCCCTCCCTCCCTGCCAGCAGCTCCTCCAGCATCCCAGCTGGAAGCAGCAGCACAACAGTCGCCGTTACCAGGGGCGAAGGGGTGGCGGTGGCAAGATCGGGCGACCGCCGCCCCTTTGTCCCTTCCCCAACAGCGGCTGTTGCGCTTCCGCTTCCAGATGGAATCCTGGCAGTGGAGCTGCTGGCGGGGAGGCGAGCTACGCGGTGGCGAAGACGGGCGGTCCCATGCTTCCCTCCCTCCCACCCCCGCCCGAGCAGGCTTCTTGCACAGCTCCAGCCCGTGGCTCCAATGAAAATCCAGTCCGAAGTGCTGCCACTTCCAGGCGGGATATATTATGCCTCGCCCACGCCTTCGCCGCCGTTGCACCCAGATGGAAAGGGAGCCTTCGCGCCCCCCTTTACAGAGCCTCGCGCCCCCCCAGGGGGGCGCGCCCCACTATTTGAGAACCGCTGCCCTAACCCAAAGTGGGATTTTCCCCAAAGGGATTTTCCCATGTATTTTGCCAGGAAATGTACATAAGGCCGGCTCAAAAGGCGTCCCCCCTCCAATCCGAACGGGTGGCCTCCGAATCCAATGGCAATGTCGGTTTTGCTATGCGAATTCATGGAGGGTTAACCCTAACCCTAAGTGGAGTTTTCCCCAAAGGGATTTTCCCATGTATTTTGCCAGGAAATGTACATCAGGCCGGCTCAAAAGGCGTTCCTCCTCCTAACCATATCGATGGACTCCGAATCCAATGGCAATGTCGGTTTTGCTCTGCGAAATCATGGAGAGCTAACCCTAACCCAGTGCTTCTCAATTATTTTCTGTCATGCCCCCCCCTAGGAAGAAGAAAACATTTCGCGCCCCCCCCCGCGCGACTGTAAATAGTATCATTTGTCTATAAAATTGTTATAAGTACACCTCTGCATAACATAGCACACCGGTCTTTCCTCGTCTCCCACCGTAGTCACATGCTTTCTTTCCTCTTTCCCTCTTACTTGTCTATCCTTCCTTCCACCCTCCCTTCCTCCTTCCCTTCCTTCCTGCCTCCCTTCCAGTTCCCTCCTTCCTCTTTCCCCCTGCCTGCCTGCCTTCTTTCCCTCCTGCTTATCTATGCTTTCTTCCTTCCTTGCACCTCCCTCCCTTCTGCCTGCCTGCCTTCTTTCCTCTTTCCCTATCCTCCTATCCTTCCTTTCTCCCTCCCTCCTTCCCTGCCTCCCTTCCAGTTCCCTCCTTCCTCTTTCCTCCTGCCTGCCTGCCTTCTTTCCCTCCTGCTTATCTATGCTTTCTTCCTTCCTTGCACCTCCCTCCCTTCTGCCTGCCTGCCTTCTTTCCTCTTTCCCTATCCTCCTATCCTTCCTTTCTCCCTCCCTCCTTCCCTGCCTCCCTTCCAGTTCCATTCTTCCGTCCTTCCTTCTGCCTCCTTCCTGCCTGCTTGCCTTCTTTCCTCTTTCCCTCCGGCGTGTCTGCTTTTCTTTCCTTCTTTCCACCTCCCTTCTGCCCTTCTTCCCTCCCTCCCTGCCAGCAGCTCCTCCAGCATCCCAGCTGGAAGCAGCAGCACAACAGTCGCCGTTACCAGGGGCGAAGGGGTGGCGGTGGCAAGATCGGGCGACCGCCGCCCCTTTGTCCCTTCCCCAACAGCGGCTGTTGCGCTTCCGCTTCCAGATGGAATCCTGGCAGTGGAGCTGCTGGCGGGGAGGCGAGCTACGGGGTGGCGAAGACGGGCGGTCCCATGCTTCCCTCCCTCCCACCCCCACCCGAGCAGGCTTCTTGCACAGCTCCAGCCCGCGGCTCCAATGAAAATCCAGTCCGAAGTGCTGCCACTTCCAGGCGGGATATATTATGCCTCGCCCACGCCTTCTCCGCCGTTGCACCCAGATGGAAAGGGAGCCTTCGCGCCCCCCTTTACAGAGCCGCACGCCCCCCCAGGGGGGCGCGCCCCACTATTTGAGAACCGCTGCCCTAACCCAAAGTGGGATTTTCCCCAAAGGGATTTTCCCATGTATTTTGCCAGGAAATGTACATAAGGCCGGCTCAAAAGGCGTCCCCCCTCCAAACCATACCAGTGGCCTCCGAATCCAATGGCAGTGTCTGTTTTGCTCTGCGAATTCATGGAGAGCTAACCCTAACCCTAAGTGGGATTTTCCCCAATTGGATTTTCCCATGTATTTTGCCAGGAAATGTACATCAGGCCGGCTCAAATGGCCTCCGCCCTCCAAACCATACGGGTGGCCTCCGAATCCAATGGCAGTGTCTGTTTTGCTCTGCGAATTCATGGAGAGCTAACCCTAACCCTAAGTGGGATATTCCCCAATTGGATTTTCCCGTGTATTTTGCCAGGAAATGTACATCAGGCTGGCTCAAATGGCCTCTGCCCTCCAAACCATACGGGTGGCCTCCAAATCTAATGGCAATGTCGGTTTTGCTCTGCGAATTCATGGAGGGCTAACCCTAAGTGGAATTTTTCCCAATGGTATTTTCCCATGTATTTTGCCAAGAAATGTACATCAGGCCGGCTCAAAAGGCGTCCCCCCTCCTAACCATACCAGTGGCCTCCGAATCCAATGGCAGTGTCTGTTTTGCTCTGCAAATTCATGGAGAGCTAACCCTAACCCTAAGTGGAATTTTCCCCAATGGGATTTTCCCATGTATTTTGCCAAGAAATGTACATAAGTCTGGCTCAGAAAGCGTGCTCCTTCCTAACCATATGGGTGGACTCCGAATCCAATGGCAGTGTCTGTTTTGCTCTGCAAATTCATGGAGAGCTAACCCTAACCCTAAGTGGAATTTTCCCCAATGGGATTTTCCCATGTATTTTGCCAGGAAATGTACATAAGTCTGGCTCAAAAGGCGTGCCCCTTCCTACCCATATGGGTGGACTCCGAATCCAATGGCAGTGTCTGTTTTGCTCTGCGAATTCATGGAGGGCTAACCCTAACCCTAAGTGGAATTTTCCCAAAAGGGATTTTCCCATGTATTTTGCCAAGAAATGTACATCAGGCCGGCGCAAAAGGCGTGCCTTCTCCTACCCATACCGATGGGCTGAGAATCCAATGGCAATGTCAGTTTTGCTCTGCGAATTCATGGAGAGCTAACCCTAACCCTAAGTGCAATTTTCCCCAATGGGATTTTCCCATGTATTTTGCCAGGAAATGTGCATCAGGCAGGATCAAAAGGCGTTCCCCCTCCTAACCATCCGGGTGGTCTCCGAATCCAATGGCAATGTCAGTTTTGCTCTGCGAATTCATGGAGGGTTAACCCTAACCCTAAGTGGAGTTTTCCCCAAAGGGATTTTCCCATGTATTTTGCCAGGAAATGTACATAAGGCCGGCTCAAAAGGCGTCCCCCCTCCAAACCGTACGGGTGGCCTCCGAATCCAATGGCAATGTCGGTTTTGCTCTGCGAATTCATGGAGGGCTAACCCTAAGTGGAATTTTCCCGAATGGGATTTTCCCATGTATTTTGCCAGGAAATGTACATCAGGCCGGCTCAAATGGCCTCCCCCCTCCAAACCATACGGGTGGCCTCCGAATCCAATGGCAGTGTCTGTTTTGCTCTGCGAATTCATGGAGAGGTAACCCTAACCCTAAGTGGGATTTTCCCCAATTGGATTTTCCCATGTATTTTGCCAGGAAATGTACATCAGGCCGGCTCAAATGGCCTCTGCCCTCCAAACCATACGGGTGGCCTCCGAATCTAATGGCAATGTCGGTTTTGCTCTGCGAATTCATGGAGGGCTAACCCTAAGTGGAATTTTCCCGAATGGGATTTTCCCATGTATTTTGCCAGGAATGTACATCAGGCCGGCTCAATAGGCGTGCCCCCTCCTAACCATATCGATGGATTCCGAATCCAATGGCAATGTCGGTTTTGCTCTGCGAATTCATGGAGAGCTAACCTTAACAATAAGTGGAATTTTCCCCAATTGGATTTTCCCATGTATTTTGCCAGGAAATGTACATCAGGCCGGCTGAAAAGGCGTCCCCCCTCCTAACCATACGGCTGGTTGCCGAATCCAATGGCAATGTCAGTTTTGCTCTGCGATTTCATGGAGGGCTAACCCTAACCCTAAGTGGAATTTTCCACAATGGGATTTTCCCATGTATTTTGCCAGGAAATGTACATCAGGCCGGCTCAAAAGGCGTCACCCCTCCTAACCATACGGGTGGTTGCCGAATCCAATGGCAATGTCAGTTTTGCTCTGCGATTTCATGGAGGGCTAACCCTAACCCTAAGTGGAATTTTCCACAATGGGATTTTCCCATGTATTTTGCCAGGAAATGTACATCAGGCTGGCTCAAAAGGCGTCCCCCCTCCTAACCATATCGATGGACTCCGAATCCAATGGCAGTGTCTGTTTTGCTCTGCGAATTCATGGAGAGCTAACCCTAACCCTAAGTGGGATTTTTCCCAATTGGATTTTCCCATGTATTTTGCCAGGAAATGTACATCAGGCCGGCTCAAATGGCCTCCCCCCTCCAATCCATACGGGTGGCCTCCGAATCCAATGGCAGTGTCTGTTTTGCTCTGCGAATTCATGGAGAGGTAACCCTAACCCTAAGTGGGATTTTCCCCAATTGGATTTTCCCATGTATTTTGCCAGGAAATGTACATCAGGCCGGCTCAAATGGCCTCTGCCCTCCAAACCATACGGGTGGCCTCCGAATCTAATGGCAATGTCGGTTTTGCTCTGCGAATTCATGGAGGGCTAACCCTAAGTGGAATTTTCCCGAATGGGATTTTCCCATGTATTTTGCCAGGAATGTACATCAGGCCGGCTCAATAGGCGTGCCCCCTCCTAACCATATCGATGGATTCCGAATCCAATGGCAATGTCGGTTTTGCTCTGCGAATTCATGGAGAGCTAACCTTAACACTAAGTGGAATTTTCCCCAATGGGATTTTCCCATGTATTTTGCCAGGAAATGTACATCAGGCCGGCTGAAAAGGCGTCCCCCCTCCTAACCATACGGCTGGTTGCCGAATCCAATGGCAATGTCAGTTTTGCTCTGCGAATTCATGGATAGCTGACCCTAACCCTAAGTGGGATTTTTCCCAATTGGATTTTCCCATGTATTTTGCCAGGAAATGTACATCAGGCCGGCTCAAAAGGCGTCCCCCCTCCTAACCATACCGGTGGACTCCGAATCCAATGGCAGTGTCTGTTTTGCTCTGCAAATTCATGGAGAGCTAACCCTAACCCTAAGTGGGATTTTCCCCAATTGGATTTTCCCTTGTATTTTGCCAGGAAATGTACATAAGGCCGGCTGAAAAGGCGTCCCCCCTCCTAACCATACGGCTGGTTGCCGAATCCAATGGCAATGTCAGTTTTGCTCTGCGATTTCATGGAGGGCTAACCCTAACCCTAAGTGGAATTTTCCACAATGGGATTTTCCCATGTATTTTGCCAGGAAATGTACATCAGGCCGGCTCAAAAGGCGTCACCCCTCCTCACCATATCGGTGGCCTCCGAATCCAATGGCAGTGTCTGTTTTGCTCTGCGAATTCATGGAGAGCTAACCCTAACCCTAAGTGGGATTTTTCCCAATTGGATTTTCCCATGTATTTTGCCAGGAAATGTACATCAGGCCGGCTCAAATGGCCTCCCCCCTCCAAACCATACGGGTGGCCTCCGAATCCAATGGCAGTGTCTGTTTTGCTCTGCGAATTCATGGAGAGGTAACCCTAACCCTAAGTGGGATTTTCCCCAATTGGATTTTCCCATGTATTTTGCCAGGAAATGTACATCAGGCCGGCTCAAATGGCCTCTGCCCTCCAAACCATACGGGTGGCCTCCGAATCTAATGGCAATGTCGGTTTTCCTCTGCGAATTCATGGAGGTCTAACCCTAAGTGGAATTTTTCCCAATGGGATTTTCCCATGTATTTTGCTAGAAAATGTACATCAGGCCGGCTCAAAAGGCGTCCCCCCTCCTAACCATACCGGTGGACTCCGAATCCAATGGCAGTGTCTGTTTTGCTCTGCAAATTCATGGAGAGCTAACCCTAACCCTAAGTGGAATTTTCCCCAATGGGATTTTCCCATGTATTTTGCCAGGAAATGTACATAAGTCTGGCTCAAAAGGCGTGCCTCTTCCTAACCATATCGGTGGCCTCCGAATCCAATGGCAGTGTCTGTTTTGCTCTGCGAATTCATGGAGGTCTAACCCTAAGTGGAATTTTTCCCAATGGGATTTTCCCATGTATTTTGCTAGGAAATGTACATCAGGCCGGCTCAAAAGGCGTCCCCCCTCCTAACCATACCGGTGGACTCCGAATCCAATGGCAGTGTCTGTTTTGCTCTGCAAATTCATGGAGAGCTAACCCTAACCCTAAGTGGGATTTTCCCCAATTGGATTTTCCCTTGTATTTTGCCAGGAAATGTACATAAGGCCGGCTCAAAAGGCGTCCCCCCTCCAAACCGTACGGGTGGCCTCCGAATCCAATGGCAATGTCGGTTTTCCTCTGCGAATTCATGGAGGGCTAACCCTAAGTGGAATTTTCCCGAATGGGATTTTCCCATGTATTTTGCCAGGAAATGTACATCAGGCCGGCTCAATAGGCGTGCCCCCTCCTAACCATATCGATGGATTCCGAATCCAATGGCAATGTCGGTTTTGCTCTGCGAATTCATGGAGAGCTAACCCTAACCCTAAGTGGAATTTTCCCCAATGGGATTTTCCCATGTATTTTGCCAGGAAATGTACATCAGGCCGGCTCAAAAGGCGTCACCCCTCCTAACCATACGGGTGGTTGCCGAATCCAATGGCAATGTCAGTTTTGCTCTGCGATTTCATGGAGGGCTAACCCTAACCCTAAGTGGAATTTTCCACAATGGGATTTTCCCATGTATTTTGCCAGGAAATGTACATCAGGCCGGCTCAAATGGCCTCCGCCCTCCAAACCATACGGGTGGCCTCCGAATCCAATGGCAGTGTCTGTTTTGCTCTGCGAATTCATGGAGAGCTAACCCTAACCCTAAGTGGGATTTTCCCCAATTGGATTTTCCCGTGTATTTTGCCAGGAAATGTACATCAGGCTGGCTCAAATGGCCTCTGCCCTCCAAACCATACGGGTGGCCTCCAAATCTAATGGCAATGTCGGTTTTGCTCTGCGAATTCATGGAGGGCTAACCCTAAGTGGAATTTTTCCCAATGGTATTTTCCCATGTATTTTGCCAAGAAATGTACATCAGGCCGGCTCAAAAGGCGTCCCCCCTCCTAACCATACCAGTGGCCTCCGAATCCAATGGCAGTGTCTGTTTTGCTCTGCAAATTCATGGAGAGCTAACCCTAACCCTAAGTGGAATTTTCCCCAATGGGATTTTCCCATGTATTTTGCCAAGAAATGTACATAAGTCTGGCTCAGAAAGCGTGCTCCTTCCTAACCATATGGGTGGACTCCGAATCCAATGGCAGTGTCTGTTTTGCTCTGCAAATTCATGGAGAGCTAACCCTAACCCTAAGTGGAATTTTCCCCAATGGGATTTTCCCATGTATTTTGCCAGGAAATGTACATAAGTCTGGCTCAAAAGGCGTGCCCCTTCCTACCCATATGGGTGGACTCCGAATCCAATGGCAGTGTCTGTTTTGCTCTGCGAATTCATGGAGGGCTAACCCTAACCCTAAGTGGAATTTTCCCAAAAGGGATTTTCCCATGTATTTTGCCAAGAAATGTACATCAGGCCGGCGCAAAAGGCGTGCCTTCTCCTACCCGTACCGATGGGCTGAGAATCCAATGGCAATGTCAGTTTTGCTCTGCGAATTCATGGAGAGCTAACCCTAACCCTAAGTGCAATTTTCCCCAATGGGATTTTCCCATGTATTTTGCCAGGAAATGTGCATCAGGCCGGATCAAAAGGCGTTCCCCCTCCTAACCATCCGGGTGGTCTCCGAATCCAATGGCAATGTCAGTTTTGCTCTGCGAATTCATGGAGGGTTAACCCTAACCCTAAGTGGAGTTTTCCCCAAAGGGATTTTCCCATGTAT
Organism: Natrix helvetica; assembly: GCF_964273705.1. Classification (NCBI taxonomy): domain Eukaryota; kingdom Metazoa; phylum Chordata; class Lepidosauria; order Squamata; family Natricidae; genus Natrix; species Natrix helvetica. The sequence continues at coordinate 26,391,052 of NC_138553.1, forward strand.
TTTGCCAGGAAATGTACATAAGGCCGGCTCAAAAGGCGTCCCCCCTCCAAACCGTACGGGTGGCCTCCGAATCCAATGGCAATGTCGGTTTTGCTCTGCGAATTCATGGAGGGCTAACCCTAAGTGGAATTTTCCCGAATGGGATTTTCCCATGTATTTTGCCAGGAAATGTACATCAGGCCGGCTCAAATGGCCTCCCCCCTCCAAACCATACGGGTGGCCTCCGAATCCAATGGCAGTGTCTGTTTTGCTCTGCGAATTCATGGAGAGGTAACCCTAACCCTAAGTGGGATTTTCCCCAATTGGATTTTCCCATGTATTTTGCCAGGAAATGTACATCAGGCCGGCTCAAATGGCCTCTGCCCTCCAAACCATACGGGTGGCCTCCGAATCTAATGGCAATGTCGGTTTTGCTCTGCGAATTCATGGAGGGCTAACCCTAAGTGGAATTTTCCCGAATGGGATTTTCCCATGTATTTTGCCAGGAATGTACATCAGGCCGGCTCAATAGGCGTGCCCCCTCCTAACCATATCGATGGATTCCGAATCCAATGGCAATGTCGGTTTTGCTCTGCGAATTCATGGAGAGCTAACCTTAACAATAAGTGGAATTTTCCCCAATTGGATTTTCCCATGTATTTTGCCAGGAAATGTACATCAGGCCGGCTGAAAAGGCGTCCCCCCTCCTAACCATACGGCTGGTTGCCGAATCCAATGGCAATGTCAGTTTTGCTCTGCGATTTCATGGAGGGCTAACCCTAACCCTAAGTGGAATTTTCCACAATGGGATTTTCCCATGTATTTTGCCAGGAAATGTACATCAGGCCGGCTCAAAAGGCGTCACCCCTCCTAACCATACGGGTGGTTGCCGAATCCAATGGCAATGTCAGTTTTGCTCTGCGATTTCATGGAGGGCTAACCCTAACCCTAAGTGGAATTTTCCACAATGGGATTTTCCCATGTATTTTGCCAGGAAATGTACATCAGGCCGGCTCAAAAGGCGTCACCCCTCCTCACCATATCGGTGGCCTCCGAATCCAATGGCAGTGTCTGTTTTGCTCTGCGAATTCATGGAGAGCTAACCCTAACCCTAAGTGGGATTTTTCCCAATTGGATTTTCCCATGTATTTTGCCAGGAAATGTACATCAGGCCGGCTCAAATGGCCTCCCCCCTCCAATCCATACGGGTGGCCTCCGAATCCAATGGCAGTGTCTGTTTTGCTCTGCGAATTCATGGAGAGGTAACCCTAACCCTAAGTGGGATTTTCCCCAATTGGATTTTCCCATGTATTTTGCCAGGAAATGTACATCAGGCCGGCTCAAATGGCCTCTGCCCTCCAAACCATACGGGTGGCCTCCGAATCTAATGGCAATGTCGGTTTTGCTCTGCGAATTCATGGAGGGCTAACCCTAAGTGGAATTTTCCCGAATGGGATTTTCCCATGTATTTTGCCAGGAATGTACATCAGGCCGGCTCAATAGGCGTGCCCCCTCCTAACCATATCGATGGATTCCGAATCCAATGGCAATGTCGGTTTTGCTCTGCGAATTCATGGAGAGCTAACCTTAACACTAAGTGGAATTTTCCCCAATGGGATTTTCCCATGTATTTTGCCAGGAAATGTACATCAGGCCGGCTGAAAAGGCGTCCCCCCTCCTAACCATACGGCTGGTTGCCGAATCCAATGGCAATGTCAGTTTTGCTCTGCGAATTCATGGATAGCTGACCCTAACCCTAAGTGGGATTTTTCCCAATTGGATTTTCCCATGTATTTTGCCAGGAAATGTACATCAGGCCGGCTCAAAAGGCGTCCCCCCTCCTAACCATACCGGTGGACTCCGAATCCAATGGCAGTGTCTGTTTTGCTCTGCAAATTCATGGAGAGCTAACCCTAACCCTAAGTGGGATTTTCCCCAATTGGATTTTCCCTTGTATTTTGCCAGGAAATGTACATAAGGCCGGCTGAAAAGGCGTCCCCCCTCCTAACCATACGGCTGGTTGCCGAATCCAATGGCAATGTCAGTTTTGCTCTGCGATTTCATGGAGGGCTAACCCTAACCCTAAGTGGAATTTTCCACAATGGGATTTTCCCATGTATTTTGCCAGGAAATGTACATCAGGCCGGCTCAAAAGGCGTCACCCCTCCTCACCATATCGGTGGCCTCCGAATCCAATGGCAGTGTCTGTTTTGCTCTGCGAATTCATGGAGAGCTAACCCTAACCCTAAGTGGGATTTTTCCCAATTAGATTTTCCCATGTATTTTGCCAGGAAATGTACATCAGGCCGGCTCAAATGGCCTCCCCCCTCCAAACCATACGGGTGGCCTCCGAATCCAATGGCAGTGTCTGTTTTGCTCTGCGAATTCATGGAGAGGTAACCCTAACCCTAAGTGGGATTTTCCCCAATTGGATTTTCCCATGTATTTTGCCAGGAAATGTACATCAGGCCGGCTCAAATGGCCTCTGCCCTCCAAACCATACGGATGGCCTCCGAATCTAATGGCAATGTCGGTTTTCCTCTGCGAATTCATGGAGGTCTAACCCTAAGTGGAATTTTTCCCAATGGGATTTTCCCATGTATTTTGCTAGAAAATGTACATCAGGCCGGCTCAAAAGGCGTCCCCCCTCCTAACCATACCGGTGGACTCCGAATCCAATGGCAGTGTCTGTTTTGCTCTGCAAATTCATGGAGAGCTAACCCTAACCCTAAGTGGAATTTTCCCCAATGGGATTTTCCCATGTATTTTGCCAGGAAATGTACATAAGTCTGGCTCAAAAGGCGTGCCTCTTCCTAACCATATCGGTGGCCTCCGAATCCAATGGCAGTGTCTGTTTTGCTCTGCGAATTCATGGAGAGCTAACCCTAACCCTAAGTGGAATTTTTCCCAATGGGATTTTCCCATGTATTTTGCTAGGAAATGTACATCAGGCCGGCTCAAAAGGCGTCCCCCCTCCTAACCATACCGGTGGACTCCGAATCCAATGGCAGTGTCTGTTTTGCTCTGCAAATTCATGGAGAGCTAACCCTAACCCTAAGTGGGATTTTCCCCAATTGGATTTTCCCTTGTATTTTGCCAGGAAATGTACATAAGGCCGGCTCAAAAGGCGTCCCCCCTCCAAACCGTACGGGTGGCCTCCGAATCCAATGGCAATGTCGGTTTTCCTCTGCGAATTCATGGAGGGCTAACCCTAAGTGGAATTTTCCCGAATGGGATTTTCCCATGTATTTTGCCAGGAAATGTACATCAGGCCGGCTCAATAGGCGTGCCCCCTCCTAACCATATCGATGGATTCCGAATCCAATGGCAATGTCGGTTTTGCTCTGCGAATTCATGGAGAGCTAACCCTAACCCTAAGTGGAATTTTCCCCAATGGGATTTTCCCATGTATTTTGCCAGGAAATGTACATCAGGCCGGCTCAAAAGGCGTCACCCCTCCTAACCATACGGGTGGTTGCCGAATCCAATGGCAATGTCAGTTTTGCTCTGCGATTTCATGGAGGGCTAACCCTAACTCTAAGTGGAATTTTCCACAATGGGATTTTCCCATGTATTTTGCCAGGAAATGTACATCAGGCCGGCTCAAAAGGCGTCACCCCTCCTCACCATATCGGTGGCCTCCGAATCCAATGGCAGTGTCTGTTTTGCTCTGCAAATTCATGGAGAGCTAACCCTAACCCTAAGTGGGATTTTTCCCAATTGGATTTTCCCATGTATTTTGCCAGGAAATGTACATCAGGCCGGCTCAAATGGCCTCCGCCCTCCAAACCATACGGGTTGCCTCGGAATCCAATGGCAGTGTCTGTTTTGCTCTGCGAATTCATGGAGGTCTAACCCTAAGTGGAATTTTTCCCAATGGGATTTTCCCATGTATTTTGCTAGGAAATGTACATCAGGCCGGCTCAAAAGGCGTCCCCCCTCCTAACCATACCGGTGGACTCCGAATCCAATGGCAGTGTCTGTTTTGCTCTGCAAATTCATGGAGAGCTAACCCTAACCCTAAGTGGAATTTTCCCCAATGGGATTTTCCCATGTATTTTGCCAGGAAATGTACATAAGTCTGGCTCAAAAGGCGTGCCCCTTCCTAACCATATGGGTGGACTCCGAATCCAATGGCAGTGTCTGTTTTGCTCTGCGAATTCATGGAGAGATAACCCTAACCCTAAGTGGAATTTTCCCCAATGGGATTTTCCCATGTATTTTGCCAGGAAATGTACATCAGGCCGGCTCAAATGGCCTCCGCCCTCCAAACCATACGGGTGGCCTCCGAATCCAATGGCAGTGTCTGTTTTGCTCTGCGAATTCATGGAGAGCTAACCCTAACCCTAAGTGGGATTTTCCCCAATTGGATTTTCCCTTGTATTTTGCCAGGAAATGTACATCAGGCCGGCTCAAATGGCCTCTGCCCTCCAAATTATACGGGTGGCCTCCGAATCTAATGGCAATGTCGGTTTTGCTCTGCGAATTCATGGAGGGCTAACCCTAAGTGGAATTTTTCCCAATGGGATTTTCCCATGTATTTTGCTAGGAAATGAACATCAGGCCGGCTCAAAAGGCGTCCCCCCTCCTAACCATACCAGTGGCCTCCGAATCCAATGGCAGTGTCTGTTTTGCTCTGCAAATTCATGGAGAGCTAACCCTAACCCTAAGTGGAATTTTCCCCAATGGGATTTTCCCATGTATTTTGCCAGGAAATGTGCATCAGGCCGGATCAAAAGGGCGTCCCCCCTCCAAACCGCAATGTGAGTTTTGCTCTGCGAATTCATGGAGGGCTAACCCTAAGTGGAATTTTCCCCAATGGGATTTTCCCATGTATTTTGCCAGGAAATGTACATCAGGCCGGCTCAAATGGCCTCCGCCCTCCAAACCATACGGGTTGCCTCCGAATCCAATGGCAGTGTCTGTTTTGCTCTGCGAATTCATGGAGGGCTAACCCTAAGTGGAATTTTTCCCAATGGGATTTACCCATGTATTTTGCTAGGAAATGTACATCAGGCCGGCTCAAAATGCGTCCCCCCTCCTAACCATACCAGTGGCCTCCGAATCCAATGGCAGTGTCTGTTTTGCTCTGCAAATTCATGGAGAGCTAACCCTAACCCTAAGTGGAATTTTCCCCAATGGGATTTTCCCATGTATTTTGCCAGGAAATGTATATAAGTCTGGCTCAAAAGGCGTGCCCCTTCCTAACCATATGGGTGGACTCCGAATCCAATGGCAGTGTCTGTTTTGCTCTGCGAATTCATGGAGAGATAACCCTAACCCTAAGTGGAATTTTCCCCAATGGGATTTTCCCATTTATTTTGCCAGGAAATGTACATAAGGCCGGATCAAAAGGCGTCCCCCCTCCAAACCATACGGGTGGCCTCCGAATCCAATGGCAATGTCGGTTTTGCTCTGCGAATTCATGGAGGGCTAACCCTAAGTGGAATTTTCCCAAATGGGATTTTCCCATGTATTTTGCCAGGAAATGTACATCAGGCCGGCTCAAATGGCCTCTGCCCTCCAAACCATACGGGTGGCCTCCGAATCTAATGGCAATGTCGGTTTTGCTCTGCGAATTCATGGAGGGCTAACCCTAAGTGGAATTTTTCCCAATGGGATTTTCCCATGTATTTTGCTAGGAAATGTACATCAGGCCGGCTCAAAAGGCGTCCCCCCTCCTAACCATACCGGTGGCCTCCGAATCCAATGGCAGTGTCTGTTTTGCTCTGCGAATTCATGGAGAGATAACCCTAACCCTAAGTGGAATTTTCCCCAATGGGATTTTCCCATGTATTTTGCCAGGAAATGTACATCAGGCCGGCTCAAATGGCCTCCGCCCTCCAAACCATATGGGTGGCCTCCGAATCCAATGGCAGTGTCTGTTTTGCTCTGCGAATTCATGGAGAGCTAACCCTAACCCTAAGTGGAATTTTCCCCAATGGGATTTTCCCATGTATTTTGCCAGGAAATGTATATAAGTCTGGCTCAAAAGGCGTGCCCCTTCCTAACCATATGGGTGGACTCCGAATCCAATGGCAGTGTCTGTTTTGCTCTGCGAATTCATGGAGAGATAACCCTAACCCTAAGTGGAATTTTCCCCAATGGGATTTTCCCATTTATTTTGCCAGGAAATGTACATAAGGCCGGATCAAAAGGCGTCCCCCCTCCAAACCTTACGGGTGGCCTCCGAATCCAATGGCAATGTCGGTTTTGCTCTGCGAATTCATGGAGGGCTAACCCTAACCCTAAGTGGAATTTTCCCAAATGAGATTTTCCCATGTATTTTGCCAGGAAATGTACATCAGGCCGGCTCAAATGGCCTCTGCCCTCCAAACCATACGGGTGGCCTCCGAATCTAATGGCAATGTCGGTTTTGCTCTGCGAATTCATGGCGGGCTAACCCTAAGTGGAATTTTCCCCAATGGGATTTTCCCATGTATTTTGCCAGGAAATGTAAATAAGGCCGGCTCAAAAGGCGTCCCCCCTCCAAACCATACGGGTGGCCTCTGAATCCAATGGCAATGTCGGTTTTGCTCTGCGAATTCATGGAGGGCTAACCCTAACCCTAAGTGGAATTTTCCCAAATGGCATTTTCCCATGTATTTTGCCAGGAAATGTACATCAGGCCGGCTAAAAAGGCGTCCCCCCTCCTAACCATATCGGTGGACTCCAAATCCAATGGCAGTGTCTGTTTTGCTCTGCGAATTCATGGAGAGCTAATCCTAACCCTAAGTGGAATTTTCCACAATGGGATTTTCCCACATATTTTGCCAGGAAATGTACATCAGGCCGGCTCAAAAGGCGTCACCCCACCTCACCATATCTGTGGCCTCCGAATCCAATGGCAGTGTCTGTTTTGCTCTGCGAATTCATGGAGAGCTAACCCTAACCCTAAGTGGGATTTTTCCCAATTGGATTTTCCCATGTATTTTGCCAGGAAATGTACATCAGGCCGGCTCAAATGGCCTCCCCCCTCCAAACCATATCGGTGGCCTCCGAATCCAATGGCAGTGTCTGTTTTGCTCTGCGAATTTATGGAGAGCTAACCCTAACCCTAAGTGGGATTTTTCCCAATTGGATTTTCCCATGTATTTTGCCAGGAAATGTACATCAGGCCGGCTCAAAAGGCGTCCCCCCTCCAAACCATACGGGTGGCCTCCGAATCCAATGGCAATGTCGATTTTGCTCTGCGAATTCATGGAGGGCTAACCCTAAGTGGAATTTTCCACAATGGGATTTTCCCATGTATTTTGCTAGGAAATGTACTTCAGGCCGGCTCAAAAGGCGTCCCCCCTCCTAACCATACCGGTGGACTCCGAATCCAATGGCAGTGTCTGTTTTGCTCTGCAAATTCATGGAGAGCTAACCCTAACCCTTAGTGGAATTTTCCCCAATGGGATTTTCCCATGTATTTTGCCAGGAAATGTACATCAGGCCGGCTTAAATGGCCTCTGCCCTCCAAACCATACGGGTGGCCTCCGAATCTAATGGCAATGTCGGTTTTGCTCTGCGAATTCATGGAGGGCTAACCCTAAGTGGAATTTTTCCCAATGGGATTTTCCCATGTATTTTGCTAGGAAATGTACATCAGGCCGGCTCAAAAGGCGTCCCCCCTCCTAACCATACCAGTGGCCTCCGAATCCAATGGCAGTGTCTGTTTTGCTCTGCAAATTCATGGAGAGCTAACCCTAACCCTAAGTGGAATTTTCCCCAATGGGATTTTCCCATGTATTTTGCCAGGAAATGTACATAAGTCTGGCTCAAAAGGCGTGCCCCTTCCTAACCATATGGGTGGACTCCGAATCCAATGGCAGTGTCTGTTTTGCTCTGCGAATTCATGGAGAGATAACCCTAACCCTAAGTGGAATTTTCCCCAATGGGATTTTCCCATTTATTTTGCCAGGAAATGTACATAAGGCCGGATCAAAAGGCGTCCCCCCTCCAAACCATACGGGTGGCCTCCGAATCCAATGGCAATGTCGGTTTTGCTCTGCGAATTCATGGAGGGCTAACCCTAACCCTAAGTGGAATTTTCCCAAATGGGATTTTCCCATGTATTTTGCCAGGAAATGTACATCAGACCGGCTCAAATGGCCTCTGCCCTCCAAACCATACGGGTGGCCTCCGAATCTAATGGCAATGTCGGTTTTGCTCTGCGAATTCATGGAGGGCTAACCCTAAGTGGAATTTTTCCCAATGGGATTTTCCCATGTATTTTGCTAGGAAATGTACATCAGGCCGGCTCAAATGGCCTCCCCCCTCCAAACCATACGGGTGGCCTCCGAATCCAATGGCAGTGTCTGTTTTGCTCTGCGAATTCATGGAGAGGTAACCCTAACCCTAAGTGGGATTTTCCCCAATTGGATTTTCCCATGTATTTTGCCAGGAAATGTACATCAGGCCGGCTCAAAAGGCGTGCCCCTTACTAACCATATCGGTGGCCTCCGAATCCAATGGCAGTGTCTGTTTTGCTCTGCGAATTCATGGAGAGCTAACCCTAACCCTAAGTGGGATTTTTCCCAATTGGATTTTCCCATGTATTTTGCCAGGAAATGTACATCAGGCCGGCTCAAATGGCCTCCGCCCTCCAAACCATACGGGTGGCCTCCGAATCCAATGGCAGTGTCTGTTTTGCTCTGCGAATTCATGGAGGTCTAACCCTAAGTGGAATTTTTCCCAATGGGATTTTCCCATGTATTTTGCTAGGAAATGTACATCAGGCCGGCTCAAAAGGCGTCCCCCCTCCTAACCATACAGGTGGACTCCGAATCCAATGGCAGTGTCTGTTTTGCTCTGCAAATTCATGGAGAGCTAACCCTAACCCTAAGTGGAATTTTCCCCAATGGGATTTTCCCATGTATTTTGCCAGGAAATGTACATAAGTCTGGCTCAAAAGGCGTGCCCCTTCCTAACCATATGGGTGGACTCCGAATCCAATGGCAGTGTCTGTTTTGCTCTGCGAATTCATGGATAGATAACCCTAACCCTAAGTGGGATTTTCCCCAATTGGATTTTCCCTTGTATTTTGCCAGGAAATGTACATCAGGCCGGCTCAAATGGCCTCCGCCCTCCAAACCATACGGGGGGCCTCCGAATCTTATGGCAATGTCGGTTTTGCTCTGCGAATTCATGGAGGGCTAACCCTAAGTGGAATTTTTCCCAATGGGATTTTCTCATGTATTTTGCTAGGAAATGTACATCAGGCCGGCTCAAAAGGCGTCCCCCCTCCTAACCATACCGGTGGACTCCGAATCCAATGGCAGTGTCTGTTTTGCTCTGCAAATTCATGGAGAGCTAACCCTAACCCTAAGTGGGATTTTTCCCAATTGGATTTTCCCATGTATTTTGCCAGGAAATGTACATCAGGCCGGCTCAAATGGCCTCCGCCCTCCAAACCATACGGGTGGCCTCCGAATCCAATGGCAGTGTCTGTTTTGCGCTGCGAATTCATGGAGGTCTAACCCTAAGTGGAATTTTTCCCAATGGGATTTTCCCATGTATTTTGCTAGGAAATGTACATCAGGCCGGCTCAAAAGGCGTCCCCCCTCCTAACCATACCGGTGGACTCCGAATCCAATGGCAGTGTCTGTTTTGCTCTGCAAATTCATGGAGAGCTATCCCTAACCCTAAGTGGAATTTTCCCCAATGGGATTTTCCCATGTATTTTGCCAGGAAATGTACATAAGTCTGGCTCAAAAGGCGTGCCCCTTCCTAACCATATGGGTGGACTCCGAATCCAATGGCAGTGTCTGTTTTGCTCTGCGAATTCATGGAGAGATAACCCTAACCCTAAGTGGGATTTTCCCCAATTGGATTTTCCCTTGTATTTTGCCAGGAAATGTACATCAGGCCAGCTCAAATGGCCTCCGCCCTCCAAACCATACGGGTGGCCTCCGAATCTTATGGCAATGTCGGTTTTGCTCTGCGAATTCATGGAGGGCTAACCCTAAGTGGAATTTTTCCCAATGGGATTTTCCCATGTATTTTGCTAGGAAATGTACATCAGGCCGGCTTAAAAGGCGTCCCCCCTCCTAACCATACCGGTGGACTCCGAATCCAATGGCAGCGTCTGTTTTGCTCTGCAAATTCATGGAGAGCTAACCCTAATCCTAAGTGGAATTTTCCCCAATGGGATTTTCCCATGTATTTTGCCAGGAAATGTACATAAGTCTGGCTCAAAAGGCGTGCCCCTTCCTAACCATATCGGTGGCCTCCGAATCCAATGGCAGTGTCTGTTTTGCTCTGCGAATTCATGGAGAGCTAACCCTAACCCTAAGTGGGATTTTTCCCAATTGGATTTTCCCATGTATTTTGCCAGGAAATGTACATCAGGCCGGCTCAAATGGCCTCCGCCCTCCAAACCATACGGGTGGCCTCCGAATCCAATAGCAGTGTCTCTTTTGCTCTGCGAATTCATGGAGGTCTAACCCTAAGTGGAATTTTTCCCAATGGGATTTTCCCATGTATTTTGCTAGGAAATGTACATCAGGCCGGCTCAAAAGGCGTGCCCCCTCCTAACCATACCGGTGGCCTCCGAATCCAATGGCAGTGTCTGTTTTGCTGTGCGAATTCATGGAGAGCTAACCCTAAGTGGAATTTTCCCCAAAGGGATTTTGCATGTATTTTGCCAGGAAATGTACATAAGTCCGGCTCAAAAGGCGTTCCCCCTCCAAACCATACGGGTGGCCTCCGAATCCAATGGCAATGTCAGTTTTGCTCTGCGAATTCATGGAGAGCTAACCCTAACCCTAAGTGGGATTTTCCCCAATGGGATTTTCCCATGTATTTTGCCAGAAAAAGTACATCAGGCCAGCTCAAAAGGCGTGCCCCTTCCTAACCATATGGGTGGACTCCGAATCCAATGGCAGTGTCTGTTTTGCTCTGCGAATTCATGGAGAGATAACCCTAAGTGGAATTTTCCCCAATGGGATTTTCCCATGTATTTTGCCAGGAAATGTACATCAGGCCGGCTCAAAAGGCGTGCCCACTCCTAACCAAATCGATGGAGGCCAAATCCAATGGCAGTGTCTGTTTTGCTGTGCGAATTCATGGAGAGATAACCCTAACCCTAAGTGGGATTTTCCCCAATTGGATTTTCCCATGTATTTTGCCAGGAAATTTACATCAGGCCGGCTCAAATGGCCTCTGCCCTCCAAACCATACGGGTGGCCTCCGAATCTAATGGCAATGTCGGTTTTGCTCTGCGAATTCATGGAGGTCTAACCCTAAGTGGAATTTTTCCCAATGGGATTTTCCCATGTATTTTGCTAGGAAATGTACATCAGGCCGGCTCAAAAGGCGTCCCCCCTCCTAACCATACCGGTGGACTCCGAATCCAATGGCAGTGTCTGTTTTGCTCTGCAAATTCATGGAGAGCTAACCCTAATCCTAAGTGGAATTTTCCCCAATGGGATTTTCCCATGTATTTTGCCAGGAAATGTACATAAGTCTGGCTCAAAAGGCGTGCCCCTTCCTAACCATATCGGTGGCCTCCGAATCCAATGGCAGTGTCTGTTTTGCTCTGCGAATTCATGGAGAGCTAACCCTAACCCTAAGTGGGATTTTTCCCAATTGGATTTTCCCATGTATTTTGCCAGGAAATGTACATAAGTCTGGCTCAAAAGGCGTGCCCCTTCCTAACCATATGGGTGGACTCCGAATCCAATGGCAGTGTCTGTTTTGCTCTGCGAATTCATGGATAGATAACCCTAACCCTAAGTGGGATTTTCCCCAATTGGATTTTCCCTTGTATTTTGCCAGGAAATGTACATCAGGCCGGCTCAAATGGCCTCCGCCCTCCAAACCATACGGGGGGCCTCCGAATCTTATGGCAATGTCGGTTTTGCTCTGCGAATTCATGGAGGGCTAACCCTAAGTGGAATTTTTCCCAATGGGATTTTCCCATGTATTTTGCTAGGAAATGTACATCAGGCCGGCTCAAAAGGCGTCCCCCCTCCTAACCATACCGGTGGACTCCGAATCCAATGGCAGTGTCTGTTTTGCTCTGCAAATTCATGGAGAGCTAACCCTAACCCTAAGTGGGATTTTTCCCAATTGGATTTTCCCATGTATTTTGCCAGGAAATGTACATCAGGCCGGCTCAAATGGCCTCCGCCCTCCAAACCATACGGGTGGCCTCCGAATCCAATGGCAGTGTCTGTTTTGCGCTGCGAATTCATGGAGGTCTAACCCTAAGTGGAATTTTTCCCAATGGGATTTTCCCATGTATTTTGCTAGGAAATGTACATCAGGCCGGCTCAAAAGGCGTCCCCCCTCCTAACCATACCGGTGGACTCCGAATCCAATGGCAGTGTCTGTTTTGCTCTGCAAATTCATGGAGAGCTAACCCTAACCCTAAGTGGGATTTTTCCCAATTGGATTTTCCCATGTATTTTGCCAGGAAATGTACATAAGTCTGGCTCAAAAGGCGTGCCCCTTCCTAACCATATGGGTGGACTCCGAATCCAATGGCAGTGTCTGTTTTGCTCTGCGAATTCATGGATAGATAACCCTAACCCTAAGTGGGATTTTCCCCAATTGGATTTTCCCTTGTATTTTGCCAGGAAATGTACATCAGGCCGGCTCAAATGGCCTCCGCCCTCCAAACCATACGGGGGGCCTCCGAATCTTATGGCAATGTCGGTTTTGCTCTGCGAATTCATGGAGGGCTAACCCTAAGTGGAATTTTTCCCAATGGGATTTTCCCATGTATTTTGCTAGGAAATGTACATCAGGCCGGCTCAAAAGGCGTCCCCCCTCCTAACCATACCGGTGGACTCCGAATCCAATGGCAGTGTCTGTTTTGCTCTGCAAATTCATGGAGAGCTAACCCTAACCCTAAGTGGGATTTTTCCCAATTGGATTTTCCCATGTATTTTGCCAGGAAATGTACATCAGGCCGGCTCAAATGGCCTCCGCCCTCCAAACCATACGGGTGGCCTCCGAATCCAATGGCAGTGTCTGTTTTGCGCTGCGAATTCATGGAGGTCTAACCCTAAGTGGAATTTTTCCCAATGGGATTTTCCCATGTATTTTGCTAGGAAATGTACATCAGGCCGGCTCAAAAGGCGTCCCCCCTCCTAACCATACCGGTGGACTCCGAATCCAATGGCAGTGTCTGTTTTGCTCTGCAAATTCATGGAGAGCTATCCCTAACCCTAAGTGGAATTTTCCCCAATGGGATTTTCCCATGTATTTTGCCAGGAAATGTACATAAGTCTGGCTCAAAAGGCGTGCCCCTTCCTAACCATATGGGTGGACTCCGAATCCAATGGCAGTGTCTGTTTTGCTCTGCGAATTCATGGAGAGATAACCCTAACCCTAAGTGGGATTTTCCCCAATTGGATTTTCCCTTGTATTTTGCCAGGAAATGTACATCAGGCCAGCTCAAATGGCCTCCGCCCTCCAAACCATACGGGTGGCCTCCGAATCTTATGGCAATGTCGGTTTTGCTCTGCGAATTCATGGAGGGCTAACCCTAAGTGGAATTTTTCCCAATGGGATTTTCCCATGTATTTTGCTAGGAAATGTACATCAGGCCGGCTTAAAAGGCGTCCCCCCTCCTAACCATACCGGTGGACTCCGAATCCAATGGCAGCGTCTGTTTTGCTCTGCAAATTCATGGAGAGCTAACCCTAATCCTAAGTGGAATTTTCCCCAATGGGATTTTCCCATGTATTTTGCCAGGAAATGTACATAAGTCTGGCTCAAAAGGCGTGCCCCTTCCTAACCATATCGGTGGCCTCCGAATCCAATGGCAGTGTCTGTTTTGCTCTGCGAATTCATGGAGAGCTAACCCTAACCCTAAGTGGGATTTTTCCCAATTGGATTTTCCCATGTATTTTGCCAGGAAATGTACATCAGGCCGGCTCAAATGGCCTCCGCCCTCCAAACCATACGGGTGGCCTCCGAATCCAATAGCAGTGTCTCTTTTGCTCTGCGAATTCATGGAGGTCTAACCCTAAGTGGAATTTTTCCCAATGGGATTTTCCCATGTATTTTGCTAGGAAATGTACATCAGGCCGGCTCAAAAGGCGTCCCCCCTCCTAACCATACCGGTGGACTCCGAATCCAATGGCAGTGTCTGTTTTGCTCTGCAAATTCATGGAGAGCTAACCCTAAGTGGAATTTTCTCCAATGGGATTTTGCATGTATTTTGCCAGGAAATGTACATAAGTCCGGCTCAAAAGGCGTTCCCCCTCCAAACCATACGGGTGGCCTCCGAATCCAATGGCAATGTCAGTTTTGCTCTGCGAATTCATGGAGGGCTAACCCTAACCCTAAGTGAAATTTTCCCAAATGGGATTTTCCCATGTATTTTGCAAGAAAAAGTACATCAGGCCGGCTCAAAAGGCGTGCCCCCTCCTAACCATACCGGTGGCCTCCGAATCCAATGGCAGTGTCTGTTTTGCTGTGCGAATTCATGGAGAGCTAACCCTAAGTGGAATTTTCCCCAATGGGATTTTGCATGTATTTTGCCAGGAAATGTACATAAGTCCGGCTCAAAAGGCGTTCCCCCTCCAAACCATACGGGTGGCCTCCGAATCCAATGGCAATGTCAGTTTTGCTCTGCGAATTCATGGAGAGCTAACCCTAACCCTAAGTGGGATTTTCCCCAATGGGATTTTCCCATGTATTTTGCCAGAAAAAGTACATCAGGCCAGCTCAAAAGGCGTGCCCCTTCCTAACCATATGGGTGGACTCCGAATCCAATGGCAGTGTCTGTTTTGCTCTGCGAATTCATGGAGAGATAACCCTAAGTGGAATTTTCCCCAATGGGATTTTCCCATGTATTTTGCCAGGAAATGTACATCAGGCCGGCTCAAAAGGCGTGCCCACTCCTAACCAAATCGATGGAGGCCAAATCCAATGGCAGTGTCTGTTTTGCTGTGCGAATTCATGGAGAGATAACCCTAACCCTAAGTGGGATTTTCCCCAATTGGATTTTCCCATGTATTTTGCCAGGAAATTTACATCAGGCCGGCTCAAATGGCCTCTGCCCTCCAAACCATACGGGTGGCCTCCGAATCTAATGGCAATGTCGGTTTTGCTCTGCGAATTCATGGAGGTCTAACCCTAAGTGGAATTTTTCCCAATGGGATTTTCCCATGTATTTTGCTAGGAAATGTACATCAGGCCGGCTCAAAAGGCGTCCCCCCTCCTAACCATACCGGTGGACTCCGAATCCAATGGCAGTGTCTGTTTTGCTCTGCAAATTCATGGAGAGCTATCCCTAACCCTAAGTGGAATTTTCCCCAATGGGATTTTCCCATGTATTTTGCCAGGAAATGTACATAAGTCTGGCTCAAAAGGCGTGCCCCTTCCTAACCATATGGGTGGACTCCGAATCCAATGGCAGTGTCTGTTTTGCTCTGCGAATTCATGGAGAGATAACCCTAACCCTAAGTGGGATTTTCCCCAATTGGATTTTCCCTTGTATTTTGCCAGGAAATGTACATCAGGCCAGCTCAAATGGCCTCCGCCCTCCAAACCATACGGGTGGCCTCCGAATCTTATGGCAATGTCGGTTTTGCTCTGCGAATTCATGGAGGGCTAACCCTAAGTGGAATTTTTCCCAATGGGATTTTCCCATGTATTTTGCTAGGAAATGTACATCAGGCCGGCTTAAAAGGCGTCCCCCCTCCTAACCATACCGGTGGACTCCGAATCCAATGGCAGCGTCTGTTTTGCTCTGCAAATTCATGGAGAGCTAACCCTAATCCTAAGTGGAATTTTCCCCAATGGGATTTTCCCATGTATTTTGCCAGGAAATGTACATAAGTCTGGCTCAAAAGGCGTGCCCCTTCCTAACCATATCGGTGGCCTCCGAATCCAATGGCAGTGTCTGTTTTGCTCTGCGAATTCATGGAGAGCTAACCCTAACCCTAAGTGGGATTTTTCCCAATTGGATTTTCCCATGTATTTTGCCAGGAAATGTACATCAGGCCGGCTCAAATGGCCTCCGCCCTCCAAACCATACGGGTGGCCTCCGAATCCAATAGCAGTGTCTCTTTTGCTCTGCGAATTCATGGAGGTCTAACCCTAAGTGGAATTTTTCCCAATGGGATTTTCCCATGTATTTTGCTAGGAAATGTACATCAGGCCGGCTCAAAAGGCGTCCCCCCTCCTAACCATACCGGTGGACTCCGAATCCAATGGCAGTGTCTGTTTTGCTCTGCAAATTCATGGAGAGCTAACCCTAAGTGGAATTTTCTCCAATGGGATTTTGCATGTATTTTGCCAGGAAATGTACATAAGTCCGGCTCAAAAGGCGTTCCCCCTCCAAACCATACGGGTGGCCTCCGAATCCAATGGCAATGTCAGTTTTGCTCTGCGAATTCATGGAGGGCTAACCCTAACCCTAAGTGAAATTTTCCCAAATGGGATTTTCCCATGTATTTTGCAAGAAAAAGTACATCAGGCCGGCTCAAAAGGCGTGCCCCCTCCTAACCATACCGGTGGCCTCCGAATCCAATGGCAGTGTCTGTTTTGCTGTGCGAATTCATGGAGAGCTAACCCTAAGTGGAATTTTCCCCAATGGGATTTTGCATGTATTTTGCCAGGAAATGTACATAAGTCCGGCTCAAAAGGCGTTCCCCCTCCAAACCATACGGGTGGCCTCCGAATCCAATGGCAATGTCAGTTTTGCTCTGCGAATTCATGGAGAGCTAACCCTAACCCTAAGTGGGATTTTCCCCAATGGGATTTTCCCATGTATTTTGCCAGAAAAAGTACATCAGGCCAGCTCAAAAGGCGTGCCCCTTCCTAACCATATGGGTGGACTCCGAATCCAATGGCAGTGTCTGTTTTGCTCTGCGAATTCATGGAGAGATAACCCTAAGTGGAATTTTCCCCAATGGGATTTTCCCATGTATTTTGCCAGGAAATGTACATCAGGCCGGCTCAAAAGGCGTGCCCACTCCTAACCAAATCGATGGAGGCCAAATCCAATGGCAGTGTCTGTTTTGCTGTGCGAATTCATGGAGAGATAACCCTAACCCTAAGTGGGATTTTCCCCAATTGGATTTTCCCATGTATTTTGCCAGGAAATTTACATCAGGCCGGCTCAAATGGCCTCTGCCCTCCAAACCATACGGGTGGCCTCCGAATCTAATGGCAATGTCGGTTTTGCTCTGCGAATTCATGGAGGTCTAACCCTAAGTGGAATTTTTCCCAATGGGATTTTCCCATGTATTTTGCTAGGAAATGTACATCAGGCCGGCTCAAAAGGCGTCCCCCCTCCTAACCATACCGGTGGACTCCGAATCCAATGGCAGTGTCTGTTTTGCTCTGCAAATTCATGGAGAGCTAACCCTAATCCTAAGTGGAATTTTCCCCAATGGGATTTTCCCATGTATTTTGCCAGGAAATGTACATAAGTCTGGCTCAAAAGGCGTGCCCCTTCCTAACCATATCGGTGGCCTCCGAATCCAATGGCAGTGTCTGTTTTGCTCTGCGAATTCATGGAGAGCTAACCCTAACCCTAAGTGGGATTTTTCCCAATTGGATTTTCCCATGTATTTTGCCAGGAAATGTACATCAGGCCGGCTCAAATGGCCTCCGCCCTCCAAACCATATGGGTGGCCTCCGAATCCAATAGCAGTGTCTGTTTTGCTCTGCGAATTCATGGAGGTCTAACCCTAAGTGGAATTTTTCCCAATGGGATTTTCCCATGTATTTTGCTAGGAAATGTACATCAGGCCGGCTCAAAAGGCGTCCCCCCTCCTAACCATACCGGTGGACTCCGAATCCAATGGCAGTGTCTGTTTTGCTCTGCAAATTCATGGAGAGCTAACCCTAAGTGGAATTTTCTCCAATGGGATTTTGCATGTATTTTGCCAGGAAATGTACATAAGTCCGGCTCAAAAGGCGTTCCCCCTCCAAACCATACGGGTGGCCTCCGAATCCAATGGCAATGTCAGTTTTGCTCTGCGAATTCATGGAGGGCTAACCCTAACCCTAAGTGGAATTTTCCCAAATGGGATTTTCCCATGTATTTTGCCAGAAAAAGTACATCAGGCCGGCTCAAAAGGCGTGCCCCCTCCTAACCATACCGGTGGCCTCCGAATCCAATGGCAGTGTCTGTTTTGCTGTGCGAATTCATGGAGAGCTAACCCTAAGTGGAATTTTCCCCAATGGGATTTTGCATGTATTTTGCCAGGAAATGTACATAAGTCCGGCTCAAAAGGCGTTCCCCCTCCAAACCATACGGGTGGCCTCCGAATCCAATGGCAATGTCAGTTTTGCTCTGCGAATTCATGGAGAGCTAACCCTAACCCTAAGTGGGATTTTCCCCAATGGGATTTTCCCATGTATTTTGCCAGAAAAAGTACATCAGGCCAGCTCAAAAGGCGTGCCCCTTCCTAACCATATGGGTGGACTCCGAATCCAATGGCAGTGTCTGTTTTGCTCTGCGAATTCATGGAGAGATAACCCTAAGTGGAATTTTCCCCAATGGGATTTTCCCATGTATTTTGCCAGGAAATGTACATCAGGCCGGCTCAAAAGGCGTGCCCACTCCTAACCATATCGATGGAGGCCAAATCCAATGGCAGTGTCTGTTTTGCTGTGCGAATTCATGGAGAGATAACCCTAACCCTAAGTGGGATTTTCCCCAATTGGATTTTCCCATGTATTTTGCCAGGAAATTTACATCAGGCCGGCTCAAATGGCCTCTGCCCTCCAAACCATACGGGTGGCCTCCGAATCTAATGGCAATGTTGGTTTTGCTCTGCGAATTCATGGAGGTCTAACCCTAAGTGGAATTTTTCCTAATGGGATTTTCCCATGTATTTTGCTAGGAAATGTACATCAGGCCGGCTCAAAAGGCGTCCCCCCTCCTAACCATACCGGTGGACTCCGAATCCAATGGCAGTGTCTGTTTTGCTCTGCAAATTCATGGAGAGCTAACCCTAACCCTAAGTGGAATTTTCCCCAATGGGATTTTCCCATGTATTTTGCCAGGAAATGTACATAAGTCTGGCTCAAAAGGCGTGCCCCTTCCTAACCATATCGGTGGCCTCTGAATCCAATGGCAGTGTCTGTTTTGCTCTGCGAATTCATGGAGAGCTAACCCTAACCCTAAGTGGGATTTTTCCCAATTGGATTTTCCCATGTATTTTGCCAGGAAATGTACATCAGGCCGGCTCAAATGGCCTCCGCCCTCCAAACCATACGGGTGGCCTCCGAATCCAATGGCAGTGTCTGTTTTGCTCTGCGAATTCATGGAGGTCTAACCCTAAGTCGAATTTTTCCCAATGGGATTTTCCCATGTATTTTGCTAGGAAATGTACATCAGGCCGGCTCAAAAGGCGTCCCCCCTCCTAACCATACCGGTGGCCTCCGAATCCAATGGCAGTGTCTGTTTTGCTCTGCAAATTCATGGAGAGCTAACCCTAACCCTAAGTGGAATTTTCCCCAATGGGATTTTCCCATGTATTTTGCCAGGAAATGTACATAAGTCTGGCTCAAAAGGCGTGCCCCTTCCTAACCATATGGGTGGACTCCGAATCCAATGGCAGTGTCTGTTTTGCTCTGCGAATTCATGGAGAGATAACCATAACCCTAAGTGGAATTTTCCCCAATGGGATTTTCCCATTTATTTTGCCAGGAAATGTACATAAGGCCGGATCAAAAGGCGTCCCCCCTCCAAACCATACGGGTCGCCTCCGAATCCAATGGCAATGTCGGTTTTGCTCTGCGAATTCATGGAGGGCTAACCCTAACCCTAAGTAGAATTTTCCCAAATGGGATTTTCCCATGTATTTTGCCAGAAAAAGTACATCAGGCCGGCTCAAAAGGCGTGCCCACTCCTAACCATACCGGTGGCCTCCGAATCCAATGGCAGTGTCTGTTTTGCTGTGCGAATTCATGGAGAGCTAACCCTAAGTGGAATTTTCCCCAATGTGATTTTGCATGTATTTTGCCAGGAAATGTACATAAGTCCGGCTCAAAAGGTGTTCCCCCTCCAAACCATACGGGTGGCCTCCGAATCCAATGGCAATGTCAGTTTTGCTCTGCGAATTCATGGAGAGGTAACCCTAACCCTAAGTGGGATTTTCCCCAATGGGATTTTCCCATGTATTTTGCCAGAAAAAGTACATCAGGCCAGCTCAAAAGGCGTGCCCCTTCCTAACCATATGGGTGGACTCCGAATCCAATGGCAGTGTCTGTTTTGCTCTGCGAATTCATGGAGAGATAACCCTAAGTGGAATTTTCCCCAATGGGATTTTCCCATGTATTTTGCCAGGAAATGTACATCAGGCCGGCTCAAAAGGCGTGCCCACTCCTAACCATATCGATGGAGGCCAAATCCAATGGCAGTGTCTGTTTTGCTGTGCGAATTCATGGAGAGATAACCCTAACCCTAAGTGGAATTTTCCCAAATGGGATTTTCCCATGTATTTTGCCAGGAAATGTACATCAGGCCGGCTCAAAAGGCGTGCCTTCTCCTACCCATACCGATGGGCTCCGAATCCAGTGGCAATGTCAGTTTTACTCTGCGAATTCATGGAGAGCTAACCCTAACCCTAAGTGGGATTTTCCCCAATGGGATTTTCCCATGTATTTTGCCAGAAAAAGTACATCAGGCCGGCTCAAAAGGCGTTCCCTCTCCTAACCATACCGGTGGCCTCCGAATCCAATGGCAATGTCGGTTTTGCTCTGCGAATTCATGGAGGGCTAACCCTAAGTGGAATTTTTCCCAATGGGATTTTCCCATGTATTTTGCTAGGAAATGTACATCAGGCCGGCTCAAAAGGCGTCCCCCCTCCTAACCATACGGGTGGTTGCCGAATCCAATGGCAATGTCAGTTTTGCTCTGCGATTTCATGGAGGGCTAACCCTAACCCTAAGTGGAATTTTCCACAATTGGATTTTCCCATGTATTTTGCCAGGAAATGTACATCAGGCCGGCTCAAATGGCCTCCCCCCTCCAAACCATACGGGTGGCCTCCGAATCCAATGGCAGTGTCTGTTTTGCTCTGCGAATTCATGGAGAGGTAACCCTAACCCTAAGTGGGATTTTCCCCAACTGGATTTTCCCATGTATTTTGCCAGGAAATGTACATCAGGCCGGCTCAAATGGCCTCTGCCCTCCAAACCATACGGGTGGCCTCCGAATCTAATGGCAATGTCGGTTTTGCTCTGCGAATTCATGGAGGTCTAACCCTAAGTGGAATTTTTCGCAATTGGATTTTCCCATGTATTTTGCTAGGAAATGTACATCAGGCCGGCTCAAAAGGCGTCCCACCTCCTAACCATACCGGTGGACTCCGAATCCAATGGCAGTGTCTGTTTTGCTCTGCAAATTCATGGAGAGCTAACCCTAACCCTAAGTGGAATTTTCCCCAATGGGATTTTCCCATGTATTTTGCCAGGAAATGTACATAAGTCTGGCTCAAAAGGCGTGCCCCTTCCTAACCATATCGGTGGCCTCCGAATCCAATGGCAGTGTCTGTTTTGCTCTGCGAATTCATGGAGAGCTAACCCTAACCCTAAGTGGGATTTTTCCCAATTGGATTTTCCCATGTATTTTGCCAGGAAATGTACATCAGGCCGGCTCAAATGGCCTCCGCCCTCCAAACCATACGGGTGGACTCCGAATCCAATGGCAGTGTCTGTTTTGCTCTGCAAATTCATGGAGAGCTAACCCTAACCCTAAGTGGAATTTTCCCCAATGGGATTTTCCCATGTATTTTGCCAGGAAATGTACATAAGTCTGGCTCAAAAGGCGTGCCCCTTCCTAACCATATGGGTGGACTACGAATCCAATGGCAGTGTCTGTTTTGCTCTGCGAATTCATGGAGAGATAACCCTAACCCTAAGTGGAATTTTCCCCAATGGGATTTTCCCATGTATTTTGCCAGGAAATGTACATAAGTCTGGCTCAAAAGGCGTGCCCCTTCCTAACCATATGGGTGGACTCCGAATCCAATGGCAGTGTCTGTTTTGCTCTGCGAATTCATGGAGAGATAACCATAACCCTAAGTGGAATTTTCCCCAATGGGATTTTCCCATTTATTTTGCCAGGAAATGTACATAAGGCCGGATCAAAAGGCGTCCCCCCTCCAAACCATACGGGTCGCCTCCGAATCCAATGGCAATGTCGGTTTTCCTCTGCGAATTCGTGGAGGGCTAACCCTAACCCTAAGTGGAATTTTCCCAAATGGGATTTTCCCATGTATTTTGCCAGGAAATGTACATCAGGCCGGCTCAAATGGCCTCCGCCCTCCAAACCATATGGGTGGCCTCCGAATCCAATGGCATTGTCTGTTTTACTGTGCGAATTCATGGAGAGATAACCCTAACCCTAAGTGGAATTTTCCCAAATGGGATTTTCCCATGTATTTTGCCAGGAAATGTACATAAGGCCGGCTCAAAAGGCGTCCCCCCTCCAAACCATACGGGTGGCCTCCGAATCTAATGGCAATGTCGGTTTTGCTCTGCGAATTCATGGAGGGCTAACCCTAAGTGGAATTTTTCCCAATGGGATTTTCCCATGTATTTTGCTAGGAAATGTACATCAGGCCGGCTCAAAAGGCGTCCCCCCTCCTAACCATACCAGTGGCCTCCGAATCCAATGGCAGTGTCTGTTTTGCTCTGCAAATTCATGGAGAGCTAACCCTAACCCTAAGTGGAATTTTCCCCAATGGGATTTTCCCATGTATTTTGCCAGGAAATGTACATAAGTCTGGCTCAAAAGGCGTGCCCCTTCCTAACCATATGGGTGGACTCCGAATCCAATGGCAGTGTCTGTTTTGCTCTGCGAATTCATGGAGAGATAACCATAACCCTAAGTGGAATTTTCCCCAATGGGATTTTCCCATTTATTTTGCCAGGAAATGTACATAAGGCCGGATCAAAAGGCGTCCCCCCTCCAAACCATACGGGTCACCTCCGAATCCAATGGCAATGTCGGTTTTCCTCTGCGAATTCGTGGAGGGCTAACCCTAACCCTAAGTGGAATTTTCCCAAATGGGATTTTCCCATGTATTTTGCCAGAAAAAGTACATCAGGCCGGCTCAAAAGGCGTGCCCACTCCTAACCATACCGGTGGCCTCCGAATCCAATGGCAGTGTCTGTTTTGCTGTGCGAATTCATGGAGAGCTAACCCTAAGTGGAATTTTCCCCAATGGGATTTTGCATGTATTTTGCCAGGAAATGTACATAAGTCCGGCTCAAAAGGCGTTCCCCCTCCAAACCATACGGGTGGCCTCCGAATCCAATGGCAATGTCAGTTTTGCTCTGCGAATTCATGGAGAGCTAACCCTAACCCTAAGTGGGATTTTCCCCAATGGGATTTTCCCATGTATTTTGCCAGAAAAAGTACATCAGGCCAGCTCAAAAGGCGTGCCCCTTCCTAACCATATGGGTGGACTCCGAATCCAATGGCAGTGTCTGTTTTGCTCTGCGAATTCATGGAGAGATAACCCTAAGTGGAATTTTCCCCAATTGGATTTTCCCATGTATTTTGCCAGGAAATGTACATCAGGCCGGCTCAAAAGGCGTGCCCACTCCTAACCATATCGATGGAGGCCAAATCCAATGGCAGTGTCTGTTTTGCTGTGCGAATTCATGGAGAGATAACCCTAACCCTAAGTGGAATTTTCCCAAATGGTATTTTCCCATGTATTTTGCCAGGAAATGTACATCAGGCCGGCTCAAAAGGCGTGCCTTCTCCTACCCATACCGATGGGCTCCGAATCCAGTGGCAATGTCAGTTTTACTCTGCGAATTCATGGAGAGCTAACCCTAACCCTAAGTGGGATTTTCCCCAATGGGATTTTCCCATGTATTTTGCCAGAAAAAGTACATCAGGCCGGCTCAAAAGGCGTTCCCTCTCCTAACCATACCGGTGGCCTCCGAATCCAATGGCAATGTCGGTTTTGCTCTGCGAATTCATGGAGGGCTAACCCTAAGTGGAATTTTTCCCAATGGGATTTTCCCATGTATTTTGCTAGGAAATGTACATCAGGCCGGCTCAAAAGGCGTCCCCCCTCCTAACCATACGGGTGGTTGCCGAATCCAATGGCAATGTCAGTTTTGCTCTGCGATTTCATGGAGGGCTAACCCTAACCCTAAGTGGAATTTTCCACAATTGGATTTTCCCATGTATTTTGCCAGGAAATGTACATCAGGCCGGCTCAAATGGCCTCCCCCCTCCAAACCATACGGGTGGCCTCCGAATCCAATGGCAGTGTCTGTTTTGCTCTGCGAATTCATGGAGAGGTAACCCTAACCCTAAGTGGGATTTTCCCCAATTGGATTTTCCCATGTATTTTGCCAGGAAATTTACATCAGGCCGGCTCAAATGGCCTCTGCCCTCCAAACCATACGGGTGGCCTCCGAATCTAATGGCAATGTCGGTTTTGCTCTGCGAATTCATGGAGGTCTAACCCTAAGTGGAATTTTTCCTAATGGGATTTTCCCATGTATTTTGCTAGGAAATGTACATCAGGCCGGCTCAAAAGGCGTCCCCCCTCCTAACCATACCGGTGGACTCCGAATCCAATGGCAGTGTCTGTTTTGCTCTGCAAATTCATGGAGAGCTAACCCTAACCCTAAGTGGAATTTTCCCCAATGGGATTTTCCCATGTATTTTGCCAGGAAATGTACATAAGTCTGGCTCAAAAGGCGTGCCCCTTCCTAACCATATCGGTGGCCTCTGAATCCAATGGCTGTGTCTGTTTTGCTCTGCGAATTCATGGAGAGCTAACCCTAACCCTAAGTGGGATTTTTCCCAATTGGATTTTCCCATGTATTTTGCCAGGAAATGTACATCAGGCCGGCTCAAATGGCCTCCGCCCTCCAAACCATACGGGTGGCCTCCGAATCCAATGGCAGTGTCTGTTTTGCTCTGCGAATTCATGGAGGTCTAACCCTAAGTGGAATTTTTCCCAATGGGATTTTCCCATGTATTTTGCTAGGAAATGTACATCAGGCCGGCTCAAAAGGCGTCCCCCCTCCTAACCATACCGGTGGACTCCGAATCCAATGGCAGTGTCTGTTTTGCTCTGCAAATTCATGGAGAGCTAACCCTAACCCTAAGTGGAATTTTCCCCAATGGGATTTTCCCATGTATTTTGCCAGGAAATGTACATAAGTCTGGCTCAAAAGGCGTGCCCCTTCCTAACCATATGGGTGGACTCAGAATCCAATGGTTGTGTCTGTTTTGCTCTGCGAATTCATGGAGAGATAACCCTAACCCTAAGTGGAATTTTCCCCAATGGGATTTTCCCATGTATTTTGCCAGGAAATGTACATCAGGCCGGCTCAAATGGCCTCCGCCCTCCAAACCATACGGGTGGCCTCCGAATCCAATGGCATTGTCTGTTTTACTGTGCGAATTCATGGAGAGATAACCCTAACCCTAAGTGGAATTTTCCCAAATGGGATTTTCCCATGTATTTTGCCAGGAAATGTACATAAGGCCGGCTCAAAAGGCGTCCCCCCTCCAAACCGTACGGATGGCCTCCGAATCCAATGGCAATGTCGGTTTTGCTCTGCGAATTCATGGAGGGCTAACCCTAAGTGGAATTTTCCCGAATGGGATTTTCCCATGTATTTTGCCAGGAAATGTACATCAGACCGGCTCAATAGGCGTGCCCCCTCCTAACCATATCGATGGATTCCGAATCCAATGGCAATGTCGGTTTTGCTCTGCGAATTCATGGAGAGCTAACCCTAACCCTAAGTGGAATTTTCCCCAATGGGATTTTCCCATGTATTTTGCCTGGAAATGTACATCAGGCCGGCTCAAAAGGCGTCCCCCCTCCTAACCATACGGGTGGTTGCCGAATCCAATGGCAATGTCAGTTTTGCTCTGCAATTTCATGGAGGGCTAACCCTAACCCTAAGTGGAATTTTCCACAATGGGATTTTCCCATGTATTTTGCCAGGAAATGTACATCAGGCCGGCTCAAATGGCCTCCCCCCTCCAAACCATACGGGTGGCCTCCGAATCCAATGGCAGTGTCTGTTTTGCTCTGCGATTTCATGGAGAGGTAACCCTAACCCTAAGTGGGATTTTCCCCAATTGGATTTTCCCATGTATTTTGCCAGGAAATGTACATCAGGCCGGCTCAAATGGCCTCTGCCCTCCAAACCATACGGGTGGCCTCCGAATCTAATGGCAATGTCGGTTTTGCTCTGCGAATTCATGGAGGTCTAACCCTAAGTGGAATTTTTCCTAATGGGATTTTCCCATGTATTTTGCTAGGAAATGTACATCAGGCCGGCTCAAAAGGCGTCCCCCCTCCTAACCATACCGGTGGACTCCGAATCCAATGGCAGTGTCTGTTTTGCTCTGCAAATTCATGGAGAGCTAACCCTAACCCTAAGTGGAATTTTCCCCAATGGGATTTTCCCATGTATTTTGCCAGGAAATGTACATAAGTCTGGCTCAAAAGGCGTGCCCCTTCCTAACCATATCGGTGGCCTCTGAATCCAATGGCAGTGTCTGTTTTGCTCTGCGAATTCATGGAGAGCTAACCCTAACCCTAAGTGGGATTTTTCCCAATTGGATTTTCCCATGTATTTTGCCAGGAAATGTACATCAGGCCGGCTCAAATGGCCTCCGCCCTCCAAACCATACGGGTGGCCTCCGAATCCAATGGCAGTGTCTGTTTTGCTCTGCGAATTCATGGAGGTCTAACCCTAAGTGGAATTTTTCCCAATGGGATTTTCCCATGTATTTTGCTAGGAAATGTACATCAGGCCGGCTCAAAAGCCGTCCCCCCTCCTAACCATACCGGTGGACTCCGAATCCAATGGCAGTGTCTGTTTTGCTCTGCAAATTCATGGAGAGCTAACCCTAACCCTAAGTGGAATTTTCCCCAATGGGATTTTCCCATGTATTTTGCCAGGAAATGTACATAAGTCTGGCTCAAAAGGCGTCCCACCTCCAAACCATACGGGTGGCCTCCGCACCCAATGGCAATGTCGGTATTGCTCTGTGAATTCATGGAGAGCTAACCCTAACCCTAAGTGGAATTTTCCCCAATGGGATTTTCCCATGTATTTTGCCAGAAAAAGAACATCAGGCCGGCTCAAAAGGCGTTCCCTCCCCTAACCATACCGGTGGCCTCCGAATCCAATGGCAATGTCAGTTTTGCTCTGCGAATTCATGGAGGGCTAACCCTAAGTGGAATTTTCCCGAATGGGATTTTCCCATGTATTTTGCCAGGAAATGTACATCAGGCCGGCTCAATAGGCGTGCCCCCTCCTAACCATATCGATGGATTCCGAATCCAATGGCAATGTCGGTTTTGCTCTGCGAATTCATGGAGAGCTAACCCTAACCCTAACTGGAATTTTCCCCAATGGGATTTTCCCATGTATTTTGCCAGGAAATGTACATCAGGCCGGCTCAAAAGGCGTCCCCCCTCCTAACCATACGGGTGGTTGCCGAATCCAATGGCAATGTCAGTTTTGCTCTGCGATTTCATGGAGGGCTAACCCTAACCCTAAGTGGGATTTTCCCCAATGGGATTTTCCCATGTATTTTGCCAGAAAAAGTACATCAGGCCGGCTCAAAAGGCGTTCCCTCTCCTAACCATACCGGTGGCCTCCGAATCCAATGGCAATGTCGGTTTTGCTCTGCGAATTCATGGAGGGCTAACCCTAAGTGGAATTTTTCCCAATGGGATTTTCCCATGTATTTTGCTAGGAAATGTACATCAGGCCGGCTCAAAAGGCGTCCCCCCTCCTAACCATACGGGTGGTTGCCGAATCCAATGGCAATGTCAGTTTTGCTCTCCGATTTCATGGAGGGCTAACCCTAACCCTAAGTGGAATTTTCCACAATTGGATTTTCCCATGTATTTTGCCAGGAAATGTACATCAGGCCGGCTCAAATGGCCTCCGCCTTCCAAACCATACGGGTGGCCTCCGAATCCAATGGCAGTGTCTGTTTTGCTCTGCGAATTCATGGAGGTCTAACCCTAAGTGGAATTTTTCCCAATGGGATTTTCCCATGTATTTTGCTAGGAAATGTACATCAGGCCGGCTCAAAAGCCGTCCCCCCTCCTAACCATACCGGTGGACTCCGAATCCAATGGCAGTGTCTGTTTTGCTCTGCAAATTCATGGAGAGCTAACCCTAACCCTAAGTGGAAATTTCCCCAATGGGATTTTCCCATGTATTTTGCCAGGAAATGTACATAAGTCTGGCTCAAAAGGCGTCCCACCTCCAAACCATACGGGTGGCCTCCGCACCCAATGGCAATGTCGGTATTGCTCTGTGAATTCATGGAGAGCTAACCCTAACCCTAAGTGGAATTTTCCCCAATGGGATTTTCCCATGTATTTTGCCAGAAAAAGAACATCAGGCCGGCTCAAAAGGCGTTCCCTCTCCTAACCATACCGGTGGCCTCCGAATCCAATGGCAATGTCAGTTTTGCTCTGCGAATTCATGGAGGGCTAACCCTAAGTGGAATTTTCCCGAATGGGATTTTCCCATGTATTTTGCCAGGAAATGTACATCAGGCCGGCTCAATAGGCGTGCCCCCTCCTAACCATATCGATGGATTCCGAATCCAATGGCAATGTCGGTTTTGCTCTGCGAATTCATGGAGAGCTAACCCTAACCCTAACTGGAATTTTCCCCAATGGGATTTTCCCATGTATTTTGCCAGGAAATGTACATCAGGCCGGCTCAAAAGGCGTCCCCCCTCCTAACCATACGGGTGGTTGCCGAATCCAATGGCAATGTCAGTTTTGCTCTGCGATTTCATGGAGGGCTAACCCTAACCCTAAGTGGGATTTTCCCCAATGGGATTTTCCCATGTATTTTGCCAGAAAAAGTACATCAGGCCGGCTCAAAAGGCGTTCCCTCTCCTAACCATACCGGTGGCCTCCGAATCCAATGGCAATGTCGGTTTTGCTCTGCGAATTCATGGAGGGCTAACCCTAAGTGGAATTTTTCCCAATGGGATTTTCCCATGTATTTTGCTAGGAAATGTACATCAGGCCGGCTCAAAAGGCGTCCCCCCTCCTAACCATACGGGTGGTTGCCGAATCCAATGGCAATGTCAGTTTTGCTCTGCGATTTCATGGAGGGCTAACCCTAACCCTAAGTGGAATTTTCCACAATTGGATTTTCCCATGTATTTTGCCAGGAAATGTACATCAGGCCGGCTCAAATGGCCTCCCCCCTCCAAACCATACGGGTGGCCTCCGAATCCAATGGCAGTGTCTGTTTTGCTCTGCGAATTCATGGAGAGGTAACCCTAACCCTAAGTGGGATTTTCCCCAATTGGATTTTCCCATGTATTTTGCCAGGAAATTTACATCAGGCCGGCTCAAATGGCCTCTGCCCTCCAAACCATACGGGTGGCCTCCGAATCTAATGGCAATGTCGGTTTTGCTCTGCGAATTCATGGAGGTCTAACCCTAAGTGGAATTTTTCCTAATGGGATTTTCCCATGTATTTTGCTAGGAAATGTACATCAGGCCGGCTCAAAAGGCGTCCCCCCTCCTAACCATACCGGTGGACTCCGAATCCAATGGCAGTGTCTGTTTTGCTCTGCAAATTCATGGAGAGCTAACCCTAACCCTAAGTGGAATTTTCCCCAATGGGATTTTCCCATGTATTTTGCCAGGAAATGTACATAAGTCTGGCTCAAAAGGCGTGCCCCTTCCTAACCATATCGGTGGCCTCTGAATCCAATGGCAGTGTCTGTTTTGCTCTGCAAATTCATGGAGAGCTAACCCTAACCCTAAGTGGAATTTTTCCCAATGGGATTTTCCCATGTATTTTGCTAGGAAATGTACATCAGGCCGGCTCAAAAGGCGTCCCCCCTCCTAACCATACCGGTGGACTCCGAATCCAATGGCAGTGTCTGTTTTGCTCTGCAAATTCATGGAGAGCTAACCCTAACCCTAAGTGGAATTTTCCCCAATGGGATTTTCCCATGTATTTTGCCAGGAAATGTACATAAGTCTGGCTCAAAAGGCGTGCCCCTTCCTAACCATATGGGTGGACTCCGAATCCAATGGTTGTGTCTGTTTTGCTCTGCGAATTCATGGAGAGATAACCCTAACCCTAAGTGGAATTTTCCCCAATGGGATTTTCCCATGTATTTTGCCAGGAAATGTACATCAGGCCGGCTCAAATGGCCTCCGCCCTCCAAACCATACGGGTGGCCTCCGAATCCAATGGCATTGTCTGTTTTACTGTGCGAATTCATGGAGAGATAACCCTAACCCTAAGTGGAATTTTGCCAAATGGGATTTTCCCATGTATTTTGCCAGGAAATGTACATAAGGCCGGCTCAAAAGGCGTCCCCCTCCAAACCGTACGGATGGCCTCCGAATCCAATGGCAATGTCGGTTTTGCTCTGCGAATTCATGGAGGGCTAACCCTAAGTGGAATTTTCCCGAATGGGATTTTCCCATGTATTTTGCCAGGAAATGTACATCAGACCGGCTCAATAGGCGTGCCGCCTCCTAACCATACCGGTGGACTCCGAATCCAATGGCAGTGTCTGTTTTGCTCTGCAAATTCATGGAGAGCTAACCCTAACCCTAAGTGGAATTTTCCCCAATGGGATTTTCCCATGTATTTTGCTAGGAAATGTACATCAGGCCGGCTCAAAAGGCGTCCCCCCTCCTAACCATACGGGTGGTTGCCGAATCCAATGGCAATGTCAGTTTTGCTCTGCGATTTCATGGAGGGCTAACCCTAACCCTAAGTGGAATTTTCCACAATTGGATTTTCCCATGTATTTTGCCAGGAAATGTACATCAGGCCGGCTCAAATGGCCTCCCCCCTCCAAACCATACGGGTGGCCTCCGAATCCAATGGCAGTGTCTGTTTTGCTCTGCGAATTCATGGAGAGGTAACCCTAACCCTAAGTGGGATTTTCCCCAATTGGATTTTCCCATGTATTTTGCCAGGAAATTTACATCAGGCCGGCTCAAATGGCCTCTGCCCTCCAAACCATACGGGTGGCCTCCGAATCTAATGGCAATGTCGGTTTTGCTCTGCGAATTCATGGAGGTCTAACCCTAAGTGGAATTTTTCCTAATGGGATTTTCCCATGTATTTTGCTAGGAAATGTACATCAGGCCGGCTCAAAAGGCGTCCCCCCTCCTAACCATACCGGTGGACTCCGAATCCAATGGCAGTGTCTGTTTTGCTCTGCAAATTCATGGAGAGCTAACCCTAACCCTAAGTGGAATTTTCCCCAATGGGATTTTCCCATGTATTTTGCCAGGAAATGTACATAAGTCTGGCTCAAAAGGCGTGCCCCTTCCTAACCATATCGGTGGCCTCTGAATCCAATGGCAGTGTCTGTTTTGCTCTGCAAATTCATGGAGAGCTAACCCTAACCCTAAGTGGAATTTTTCCCAATGGGATTTTCCCATGTATTTTGCTAGGAAATGTACATCAGGCCGGCTCAAAAGGCGTCCCCCCTCCTAACCATACCGGTGGACTCCGAATCCAATGGCAGTGTCTGTTTTGCTCTGCAAATTCATGGAGAGCTAACCCTAACCCTAAGTGGAATTTTCCCCAATGGGATTTTCCCATGTATTTTGCCAGGAAATGTACATAAGTCTGGCTCAAAAGGCGTGCCCCTTCCTAACCATATGGGTGGACTCCGAATCCAATGGTTGTGTCTGTTTTGCTCTGCGAATTCATGGAGAGATAACCCTAACCCTAAGTGGAATTTTCCCCAATGGGATTTTCCCATGTATTTTGCCAGGAAATGTACATCAGGCCGGCTCAAATGGCCTCCGCCCTCCAAACCATACGGGTGGCCTCCGAATCCAATGGCATTGTCTGTTTTACTGTGCGAATTCATGGAGAGATAACCCTAACCCTAAGTGGAATTTTGCCAAATGGGATTTTCCCATGTATTTTGCCAGGAAATGTACATAAGGCCGGCTCAAAAGGCGTCCCCCTCCAAACCGTACGGATGGCCTCCGAATCCAATGGCAATGTCGGTTTTGCTCTGCGAATTCATGGAGGGCTAACCCTAAGTGGAATTTTCCCGAATGGGATTTTCCCATGTATTTTGCCAGGAAATGTACATCAGACCGGCTCAATAGGCGTGCCGCCTCCTAACCATACCGGTGGACTCCGAATCCAATGGCAGTGTCTGTTTTGCTCTGCAAATTCATGGAGAGCTAACCCTAACCCTAAGTGGAATTTTCCCCAATGGGATTTTCCCATGTATTTTGCCAGGAAATGTACATAAGTCTGGCTCAAAAGGCGTGCCCCTTCCTAACCATATCGGTGGCCTCTGAATCCAATGGCAGTGTCTGTTTTGCTCTGCAAATTCATGGAGAGCTAACCCTAACCCTAAGTGGAATTTTTCCCAATGGGATTTTCCCATGTATTTTGCTAGGAAATGTACATCAGGCCGGCTCAAAAGGCGTCCCCCCTCCTAACCATACCGGTGGACTCCGAATCCAATGGCAGTGTCTGTTTTGCTCTGCAAATTCATGGAGAGCTAACCCTAACCCTAAGTGGAATTTTCCCCAATGGGATTTTCCCATGTATTTTGCCAGGAAATGTACATAAGTCTGGCTCAAAAGGCGTGCCCCTTCCTAACCATATGGGTGGACTCCGAATCCAATGGTTGTGTCTGTTTTGCTCTGCGAATTCATGGAGAGATAACCCTAACCCTAAGTGGAATTTTCCCCAATGGGATTTTCCCATGTATTTTGCCAGGAAATGTACATCAGGCCGGCTCAAATGGCCTCCGCCCTCCAAACCATACGGGTGGCCTCCGAATCCAATGGCATTGTCTGTTTTACTGTGCGAATTCATGGAGAGATAACCCTAACCCTAAGTGGAATTTTGCCAAATGGGATTTTCCCATGTATTTTGCCAGGAAATGTACATAAGGCCGGCTCAAAAGGCGTCCCCCTCCAAACCGTACGGATGGCCTCCGAATCCAATGGCAATGTCGGTTTTGCTCTGCGAATTCATGGAGGGCTAACCCTAAGTGGAATTTTCCCGAATGGGATTTTCCCATGTATTTTGCCAGGAAATGTACATCAGACCGGCTCAATAGGCGTGCCGCCTCCTAACCATATCGATGGATTCCGAATCCAATGGCAATGTCGGTTTTACTCTGCGAATTCATGGAGAGCTAACCCTAACCCTAAGTGGAATTTTCCCCAATGGGATTTTCCCATGTATTTTGCCTGGAAATGTACATCAGGCCGGCTCAAAAGGCGTCCCCCCTCCTAACCATACGGGTGGTTGCCGAATCCAATGGCAATGTCAGTTTTGCTCTGCAATTTCATGGAGGGCTAACCCTAACCCTAAGTGGAATTTTCCACAATGGGATTTTCCCATGTATTTTGCCAAGAAATGTACATCAGGCCGGCTCAAAAGGCGTCACCCCTCCTCACCATATGGGTGGCCTCCGAATCCAATGGCAGTGTCTGTTTTGCTCTGCGAATTCATGGAGAGCTAACCCTAACCCTAAGTGAGATTTTTCCCAATTGGATTTTCCCATGTATTTTGCCAGGAAATGTACATCAGGCCGGCTCAAATGGCCTCCCCCCTCCAAACTATACGGGTGGCCTCCGAATCCAATGGCAGTGTCTGTTTTGCTCTGCGAATTCATGGAGAGGTAACCCTAACCCTAAGTGGGATTTTCCCCAATGGGATTTTCCCATGTATTTTGCCAGGAAATGTACATCAGGCCGGCTCAAAAGGCGTCCCCCCTCCTAACCATACGGGTGGTTGCCGAATCCAATGGCAATGTCAGTTTTGCTCTGCGATTTCATGGAGGGCTAACCCTAACCCTAAGTGGAATTTTCCACAATGGGATTTTCCCATGTATTTTGCCAGGAAATGTACATCAGGCCGGCTCAAATGGCCTCCCCCCTCCAAACCATACGGGTGGCCTCCGAATCCAATGGCAGTGTCTGTTTTGCTCTGCAAATTCATGGAGAGCTAACCCTAACCCTAAGTGGAATTTTCCCCAATGGGATTTTCCCATGTATTTTGCCAGGAAATGTACATAAGTCTGGCTCAAAAGGCGTGCCCCTTCCTAACCATATCGGTGGCCTCCGAATCCAATGGCAGTGTCTGTTTTGCTCTGCGAATTCATGGAGAGCTAACCCTAACCCTAAGTGGGATTTTTCCCAATTGGATTTTCCCATGTATTTTGCCAGGAAATGTACATCAGGCCGGCTCAAATGGCCTCCGCCCTCCAAACCATACGGGTGGCCTCCGAATCCAATGGCAGTGTCTGTTTTGCTCTGCGAATTCATGGAGGTCTAACCCTAAGTGGAATTTTTCCCAATGGGATTTTGCCATGTATTTTGCTAGGAAATGTACATCAGGCCGGCTCAAAAGCCGTCCCCTCTCCTAACCATACCGGTGGACTCCGAATCCAATGGCAGTGTCTGTTTTGCTCTGCAAATTCATGGAGAGCTAACCCTAACCCTAAGTGGAATTTTCCCCAATGGGATTTTCCCATGTATTTTGCCAGGAAATGTACATAAGTCTGGCTCAAAAGGCGTCCCACCTCCAAACCATACGGGTGGCCTCCGCACCCAATGGCAATGTCGGTATTGCTCTGTGAATTCATGGAGAGCTAACCCTAACCCTAAGTGGAATTTTCCCCAATGGGATTTTCCCATGTATTTTGCCAGAAAAAGAACATCAGGCCGGCTCAAAAGGCGTTCCCTCTCCTAACCATACCGGTGGCCTCCGAATCCAATGGCAATGTCAGTTTTGCTCTGCGAATTCATGGAGGGCTAACCCTAAGTGGAATTTTCCCGAATGGGATTTTCCCATGTATTTTGCCAGGAAATGTACATAAGGCCGGCTCAAAAGGCGTGCCCCCTCCTAACCATACCGGTGGACTCCGAATCCAATGGCAGTGTCTGTTTTGCTCTGCAAATTCATGGAGAGCTAACCCTAACCCTAAGTGGAATTTTCCCCAATGGGATTTTCCCATGTATTTTGCCAGGAAATGTACATAAGTCTGGCTCAAAAGGCGTGCCCCTTCCTAACCATATGGGTGGACTCCGAATCCAATGGTTGTGTCTGTTTTGCTCTGCGAATTCATGGAGAGATAACCCTAACCCTAAGTGGAATTTTCCCCAATGGGATTTTCCCATGTATTTTGCCAGGAAATGTACATCAGGCCGGCTCAAATGGCCTCCGCCCTCCAAACCATACGGGTGGCCTCCGAATCCAATGGCATTGTCTGTTTTACTGTGCGAATTCATGGAGAGATAACCCTAACCCTAAGTGGAATTTTCCCAAATGGGATTTTCCCATGTATTTTGCCAGGAAATGTACATAAGGCCGGCTCAAAAGGCGTCCCCCCTCCAAACCGTACGGATGGCCTCCGAATCCAATGGCAATGTCGGTTTTGCTCTGCGAATTCATGGAGGGCTAACCCTAAGTGGAATTTTCCCGAATGGGATTTTCCCATGTATTTTGCCAGGAAATGTACATCAGACCGGCTCAATAGGCGTGCCCCCTCCTAACCATATCGATGGATTCCGAATCCAATGGCAATGTCGGTTTTGCTCTGCGAATTCATGGAGAGCTAACCCTAACCCTAAGTGGAATTTTCCCCAATGGGATTTTCCCATGTATTTTGCCTGGAAATGTACATCAGGCCGGCTCAAAAGGCGTCCCCCCTCCTAACCATACGGGTGGTTGCCGAATCCAATGGCAATGTCAGTTTTGCTCTGCAATTTCATGGAGAGCTAACCCTAACCCTAAGTGGGATTTTTCCCAATTGGATTTTCCCATATATTTTGCCAGGAAATGTACATCAGGCCGGCTCAAATGGCCTCCGCCCTCCAAACCATACGGGTGGCCTCCGAATCCAATGGCAGTGTCTGTTTTGCTCTGCGAATTCATGGAGGTCTAACCCTAAGTGGAATTTTTCCCAATGGGATTTTCCCATGTATTTTGCTAGGAAATGTACATCAGGCCGGCTCAAAAGGCGTCCCCCCTCCTAACCATACCGGTGGACTCCGAATCCAATGGCAGTGTCTGTTTTGCTCTGCAAATTCATGGAGAGCTAACCCTAACCCTAAGTGGAATTTTCCCCAATGGGATTTTCCCATGTATTTTGCCAGGAAATGTACATAAGTCTGGCTCAAAAGGCGTGCCCCTTCCTAACCATATGGGTGGACTCCGAATACAATGGCAGTGTCTGTTTTGCTCTGCGAATTCATGGAGAGATAACCCTAACCCTAAGTGGAATTTTCCCCAATGGGATTTTCCCATGTATTTTGCCAGGAAATGTACATCAGGCCGGCTCAAATGGCCTCCGCCCTCCAAACCATACGGGTGGCCTACGAATCCAATGGCAGTGTCTGTTTTGCTCTGCGAATTCATGGAGAGCTAACCCTAACCCTAAGTGGGATTTTCCCCAATTGGATTTTCCCTTGTATTTTGCCAGGAAATGTACATAAGGCCGGCTCAAAAGGCGTCCCCCCTCCAAACCGTACGGATGGCCTCCGAATCCAATGGCAATGTCGGTTTTGCTCTGCGAATTCATGGAGAGCTAACCCTAACCCTAAGTGGAATTTTCCCCAATGGGATTTTCCCATGTATTTTGCCTGGAAATGTACATCAGGCCGGCTCAAAAGGCGTCCCCCCTCCTAACCATACGGGTGGTTGCCGAATCCAATGGCAATGTCAGTTTTGCTCTGCAATTTCATGGAGAGGTAACCCTAACCCTAAGTGGGATTTTCCCCAATTGGATTTTCCCATGTATTTTGCCAGGAAATGTACATCAGGCCGGCTCAAATGGCCTCTGCCCTCCAAACCATACGGGTGGCCTCCGAATCTAATGGCAATGTCGGTTTTGCTCTGCGAATTCATGGAGGTCTAACCCTAAGTGGAATTTTTCCCAATGGGATTTTCCCATGTATTTTGCTAGGAAATGTACATCAGGCCGGCTCAAAAGGCGTCCCCCCTCCTAACCATACCGGTGGACTCCGAATCCAATGGCAGTGTCTGTTTTGCTCTGCAAATTCATGGAGAGCTAATCCTAACCCTAAGTGGAATTTTCCCCAATGGGATTTTCCCATGTATTTTGCCAGGAAATGTACATAAGTCTGGCTCAAAAGGCGTGCCCCTTCCTAACCATATCGGTGGCCTCCGAATCCAATGGCAGTGTCTGTTTTGCTTTGCGAATTCATGGAGAGCTAACCCTAACCCTAAGTGGGATTTTTCCCAATTGGATTTTCCCATGTATTTTGCCAGGAAATGTACATCAGGCCGGCTCAAATGGCCTCCGCCCTCCAAACCATACGGGTGGCCTCCGAATCCAATGGCAGTGTCTGTTTTGCTCTGCGAATTCATGGAGGTCTAACCCTAAGTGGAATTTTTCCCAATGGGATTTTCCCATTTATTTTGCTAGGAAATGTACATCAGGCCGGCTCAAAAGGCGTCCCCCCTCCTAACCATACCGGTGGACTCCGAATCCAATGGCAGTGTCTGTTTTGCTCTGCAAATTCATGGAGAGCTAACCCTAACCCTAAGTGGAATTTTCCCCAATGGGATTTTCCCATGTATTTTGCCAGGAAATGTACATAAGTCTGGCTCAAAAGGCGTGCCCCTTCCTAACCATATGGGTGGACTCCGAATCCAATGGCAGTGTCTGTTTTGCTCTGCGAATTCATGGAGAGATAACCCTAACCCTAAGTGGAATTTTCCCCAATGGGATTTTCCCATGTATTTTGCCAGGAAATGTACATCAGGCCGCCTCAAATGGCCTCCGCCCTCCAAACCATACGGGTGGCCTCCGAATCCAATGGCATTGTCTGTTTTACTGTGCGAATTCATGGAGAGATAACCCTAACCCTAAGTGGAATTTTCCCAAATGGGATTTTCCCATGTATTTTGCCAGGAAATGTACATAAGGCCGCCTCAAAAGGCGTCCCACCTCCAAACCATACGGGTGGCCTCCGCACCCAATGGCAATGTCGGTATTACTCTGTGAATTCATGGAGAGCTAACCCTAACCCTAAGTGGAATTTTCCCCAATGGGATTTTCCCATGTATTTTGCCAGAAAAAGTACATCAGGCCGGCTCAAAAGGCGTTCCCTCTCCTAACCATACCGGTGGCCTCCGAATCCAATGGCAATGTTGGTTTTGCTCTGTGAATTCATGGAGGGCTAACCCTAAGTGGAATTTTCCCAAATGGGATTTTCCCATGTATTTTGCCAGTTAATGTACATCAGGCCGGCTCAATAGGCGTGCCCCCTCCTAACCATATCGATGGATTCCGAATCCAATGGCAATGTCGGTTTTGCTCTGCGAATTCATGGAGAGCTAACCCTAACCCTAAGTGGAATTTTCCCCAATGGGATTTTCCCATGTATTTTGCCAGGAAATGTACATCAGGCCGGCTCAAATGGCCTCCGCCCTCCAAACCATACGGGTGGCCTCCGAATCCAATGGCAGTGTCTGTTTTGCTCTGCGAATTCATGGAGAGCTAACCCTAACCCTAAGTGGGATTTTCCCCAATTGGATTTTCCCTTGTATTTTGCCAGGAAATGTACATAAGGCCGGCTCAAAAGGCGTCCCCCCTCCAAACCGTACGGATGGCCTCCGAATCCAATGGCAATGTCGGTTTTGCTCTGCGAATTCATGGAGGGCTAACCCTAAGTGGAATTTTCCCGAATGGGATTTTCCCATGTATTTTGCCAGGAAATGTACATCAGACCGGCTCAATAGGCGTGCCCCCTCCTAACCATATCGATGGATTCCGAATCCAATGGCAATGTCGGTTTTGCTCTGCGAATTCATGGAGAGCTAACCCTAACCCTAAGTGGAATTTTCCCCAATGGGATTTTCCCATGTATTTTGCCCGGAAATGTACATCAGGCCGGCTCAAAAGGCGTCCCCCCTCCTAACCATACGGGTGGTTGCCGAATCCAATGGCAATGTCAGTTTTGCTCTGCAATTTCATGGAGGGCTAACCCTAACCCTAAGTGGAATTTTCCACAATGGGATTTTCCCATGTATTTTGCCAGGAAATGTACATCAGGCCGGCTCAAATGGCCTCCCCCCTCCAAAGCATACGGGTGGCCTCCGAATCCAATGGCAGTGTCTGTTTTGCTCTGCGATTTCATGGAGAGGTAACCCTAACCCTAAGTGGGATTTTCCCCAATTGGATTTTCCCATGTATTTTGCCAGGAAATGTACATCAGGCCGGCTCAAACGGCCTCTGCCCTCCAAACCATACGGGTGGCCTCCGAATCTAATGGCAATGTCGGTTTTGCTCTGTGAATTCATGGAGGGCTAACCCTAAGTGGAATTTTTCCCAATGGGATTTTCCCATGTATTTTGCTAGGAAATGTACATCAGGCCGGCTCAAAAGGCGTCCCCCCTCCTAACCATACCGGTGGCCTCCGAATCCAATGGCAGTGTCTGTTTTGCTCTGCAAATTCATGGAGAGCTAACCCTAACCCTAAGTGGAATTTTCCCCAATGGGATTTTCCCATGTATTTTGCCAGGAAATGTACATAGGTCTGGCTCAAAAGGCGTGCCCCTTCCTAACCATATGGGTGGACTCCGAATCCAATGGCAGTGTCTGTTTTGCTCTGTGAATTCATGGAGAGATAACCCTAACCCTAAGTGGAATTTTCCCCAATGGGATTTTCCCACGTATTTTGCCAGGAAATGTAAATAAGGCCGGGTCAAAAGGCGTCCCACCTCCAAACCATACGGGTGGCCTCTGAATCCAATGGCAATGTCGGTTTTCCTCTGCGAATTCATGGAGGGCTAACCCTAACCCTAAGTGGAATTTTCCCAAATGGCATTTTCCCATGTATTTTGCCAGGAAATGTACATCAGGCCGGCTAAAAAGGCGTCCCCCCTCCTAACCATATTGGTGGACTCCAAATCCAATGGCAGTGTCTCTTTTGCTCTGCGAATTCATGGAGAGCTAATCCTAACCCTAAGTGGAATTTTCCACAATGGGATTTTCCCATGTATTTTGCCAGGAAATGTACATCAGGCCGGCTCAAAAGGCGTCACCCCTCCTCACCATATCGGTGGCCTCCGAATCCAATGGCAGTGTCTGTTTTGCTCTGCGAATTCATGGAGAGCTAACCCTAACCCTAAGTGGGATTTTCCCCAATTGGATTTTCCCATGTATTTTGCCAGGAAATGTACATCAGGCCGGCTCAAATGGCCTCTGCCCTCCAAACCATACGGGTGGCCGCCGAATCTAATGGCAATGTCGGTTTTGCTCTGCGAATTCATGGAGGTCTAACCCTAAGTGGAATTTTTCCCAATGGGATTTTCCCATGTATTTTGCTAGGAAATGTACATCAGGCCGGCTCAAAAGGCGTCCCCCCTCCTAACCATACCGGTGGACTCCGAATCCAATGGCAGTGTCTGTTTTGCTCTGCAAATTCATGGAGAGCTAACCCTAACCCTAAGTGGAATTTTCCCCAATGGGATTTTCCCATGTATTTTGCCAGGAAATGTACATAAGTCTGGCTCAAAAGGCGTGCCCCTTCCTAACCATATCGGTGGCCTCCGAATCCAATGGCAGTGTCTGTTTTGCTCTGCGAATTCATGGAGAGCTAACCCTAACCCTAAGTGGGATTTTTCCCAATTGGATTTTCCCATGTATTTTGCCAGGAAATGTACATCAGGCCGGCTCAAATGGCCTCCGCCCTCCAAACCATACGGGTGGCCTCCGAATCCAATTGCAGTGTCTGTTTTGCTCTGCGAATTCATGGAGGTCTAACCCTAAGTGGAATTTTTCCCAATGGGATTTTCCCATGTATTTTGCCAGGAAATGTACATCAGACCGGCTCAAATGGCCTCTGCCCTCCAAACCATACGGGTGGCCTCCGAATCTAATGGCAATGTCGGTTTTGCTCTGCGAATTCATGGAGGGCTAACCCTAAGTGGAATTTTTCCCAATGGGATTTTCCCATGTATTTTGCTAGGAAATGTACATCAGGTCTGGCTCAAAAGGCGTGCCCCTTCCTAACCATATGGGTGGACTCCGAATCCAATGGCAGTGTCTGTTTTGCTCTGCGAATTCATGGAGAGATAACCCTAACCCTAAGTGGAATTTTCCCCAATGGGATTTTCCCATGTATATTGCCAGGAAATGTAAATAAGGCCGGCTCAAAAGGCATCCCCCCTCCAAACCATACGGGTGGCCTCTGAATCCAATGGCAATGTCGTTTTTGCTCTGCAAATTCATGGAGGGCTAACCCTAACCCTAAGTGGAATTTTCCCAAATGGCATTTTCCCATGTATTTTGCCAGGAAATGTACATCAGGCCGGCTAAAAAGGCGTCCCCCCTCCTATCCATATCAGTGGACTCCAAATCCAATGGCAGTGTCTGTTTTGCTCTGCGAATTCATGGAGAGCTAATCCTAACCCTAAGTGGAATTTTCCACAATGGGATTTTCCCATGTATTTTGCCAGGAAATGTACATCAGGCCGGCTCAAAAGGCGTCACCCCTCCTAACCATACCGGTGGACTCCGAATCCAATGGCAGTGTCTGTTTTGCTCTGCAAATTCATGGAGAGCTAACCCTAACCCTAAGTGGAATTTTCCCCAATGGGATTTTCCCATGTATTTTGCCAGGAAATGTACATAAGTCTGGCTCAAAAGGCGTGCCCCTTCCTAACCATATCGGTGGCTCCTAATCCAATGGCAGTGTCTGTTTTGCTCTGCGAATTCATGGAGAGCTAACCCTAACCCTAAGTGGGATTTTTCCCAATTGGATTTTCCCATGTATTTTGCCAGGAAATGTACATCAGGCCGGCTCAAATGGCCTCCGCCCTCCAAACCATACGGGTGGCCTCCGAATCCAATTGCAGTGTCTGTTTTCCTCTGCGAATTCATGGAGGTCTAACCCTAAGTGGAATTTTTCCCAATGGGATTTTCCCATGTATTTTGCCAGGAAATGTACATCAGACCGGCTCAAAAGGCGTCCCCCCTCCTAACCATACCGGTGGACTCCGAATCCAATGGCAGTGTCTGTTTTGCTCTGCAAATTCATGGAGAGCTAACCCTAACCCTAAGTGGAATTTTTCCCAATGGTATTTTCCCATGTATTTTGCCAGGAAATGTACATCAGGCCGTCTCAAATGGCCTCCGCCCTCCAAACCATACGGGTGGCCTCCGAATCCAATGGCAGTGTCTGTTTTGCTCTGCGAATTCATGGAGAGCTAACCCTAACCCTAAGTGGGATTTTCCCCAATTGGATTTTCCCTTGTATTTTGCCAGGAAATGTACATCAGGCCGGCTCAAATGGCCTCTGCCCTCCAAACCATACGGGTGGCCTCCGAATCTTATGGCAATGTCGGTTTTGCTCTGCGAATTCATGGAGGGCTAACCCTAAGTGGAATTTTTCCCAATGGGATTTTCCCATGTATTTTGCTAGGAAATGTACATCAGGCCGGCTCAAATGGCCTCCCCCCTCCAAACCATACGGGTGGCCTCCGAATCCAATGGCAGTGTCTGTTTTGCTCTGCGAATTCATGGAGGTCTAACCCTAAGTGGAATTTTTCCCAATGGGATTTTCCCATGTATTTTGCTAGGAAATGTACATCAGGCCGGCTCAAAAGGCGTCCCCCCTCCTAACCATACCGGTGGACTCCGAATCCAATGGCAGTGTCTGTTTTCCTCTGCAAATTCATGGAGAGCTAACCCTAACCCTAAGTGGAATTTTCCCCAATGGGATTTTCCCATGTATTTTGCCAGGAAATGTACATAAGACTGGCTCAAAAGGCGTGCCCCTTCCTAACCATATCGGTGGCCTCCGAATCCAATGGCAGTGTCTGTTTTGCTCTGCAAATTCATGGAGAGCTAACCCTAACCCTAAGTGGGATTTTTCCCAATTGGATTTTCCCATGTATTTTGCCAGGAAATGTACATCAGGCCGGCTCAAATGGCCTCCGCCCTCCAAACCATACGGGTGGCCTCCGAATCCAATGGCAGTGTCTGTTTTGCTCTGCGAATTCATGGAGGTCTAACCCTAAGTGGAATTTTTCCCAATGGGATTTTCCCATGTATTTTGCTAGGAAATGTACATCAGGCCGGCTCAAAAGGCGTCCCCCCTCCTAACCATACCGGTGGACTCCGAATCCAATGGCAGTGTCGGTTTTGCTCTGCAAATTCATGGAGAGCTAACCCTAACCCTAAGTGGAATTTTCCCCAATGGGATTTTCCCATGTATTTTGCA
Organism: Natrix helvetica; assembly: GCF_964273705.1. Taxonomy (NCBI): domain Eukaryota; kingdom Metazoa; phylum Chordata; class Lepidosauria; order Squamata; family Natricidae; genus Natrix; species Natrix helvetica. Next base: position 26,434,200 of record NC_138553.1, read on the forward strand.
AGGAAATGTACATAAGTCTGGCTCAAAAGGCGTGCCCCTTCCTAACCATATGGGTGGCCTCCGAATCCAATGGCAGTGTCTGTTTTGCTCTGCGAATTCATGGAGAGCTAACCCTAACCCTAAGTGGAATTTTCCCCAATGGTATTTTCCCATGTATTTTGCCAGGAAATGTACATCAGGCCGTCTCAAATGGCCTCCGCCCTCCAAACCATACGGGTGGCCTCCGAATCCAATGGCAGTGTCTGTTTTGCTCTGCGAATTCATGGAGAGCTAACCCTAACCCTAAGTGGGATTTTCCCCAATTGGATTTTCCCTTGTATTTTGCCAGGAAATGTACATCAGGCCGGCTCAAATGGCCTCTGCCCTCCAAACCATACGGGTGGCCTCCGAATCTAATGGCAATGTCGGTTTTGCTCTGCGAATTCATGGAGGGCTAACCCTAAGTGGAATTTTTCCCAATGGGATTTTCCCATGTATTTTGCTAGGAAATGTACATCAGGCCGGCTCAAATGGCCTCCCCACTCCAAACCATACGGGTGGCCTCCGAATCCAATGGCAGTGTCTGTTTTGCTCTGCGAATTCATGGAGGTCTAACCCTAAGTGGAATTTTTCCCAATGGGATTTTCCCATGTATTTTGCTAGGAAATGTACATCAGGCCGGCTCAAAAGGCGTCCCCCCTCCTAACCATACCGGTGGACTCCGAATCCAATGGCAGTGTCTGTTTTCCTCTGCAAATTCATGGAGAGCTAACCCTAACCCTAAGTGGAATTTTCCCCAATGGGATTTTCCCATGTATTTTGCCAGGAAATGTACATAAGACTGGCTCAAAAGGCGTGCCCCTTCCTAACCATATCGGTGGCCTCCGAATCCAATGGCAGTGTCTGTTTTGCTCTGCAAATTCATGGAGAGCTAACCCTAACCCTAAGTGGGATTTTTCCCAATTGGATTTTCCCATGTATTTTGCCAGGAAATGTACATAAGTCTGGCTCAAAAGGCGTGCCCCTTCCTAACCATATGGGTGGACTCCGAATCCAATGGCAGTGTCTGTTTTGCTCTGCGAATTCATGGAGAGATAACCCTAACCCTAAGTGGAATTTTCCCCTATGGGATTTTCCCATTTATTTTGCCAGGAAATGTACATAAGGCCGGATCAAAAGGCGTCCCCCCTCCAAACCATACGGGTGGCCTCCGAATCCAATGGCAATGTCGGTTTTGCTCTGCGAATTCATGGAGGGCTAACCCTAACCCTAAGTGGAATTTTCCCAAATGGTATTTTCCCATGTATTTTGCCAGGAAGTGTACATCAGACCGGCTCAAATGGCCTCTGCCCTCCAAACCATACGGGTGGCCTCCGAATCTAATGGCAATGTCGGTTTTGCTCTGCGAATTCAGGGAGGGCTAACCCTAAGTGGAATTTTTCCCAATGGGATTTTCCCATGTATTTAGCTAGGAAATGTACATCAGGCCGGCTCAAAAGGCGTCCCCCCTCCTAACCATACCGGTGGCCTCCGAATCCAATGGCAGTGTCTGTTTTGCTCTGCAAATTCATGGAGAGCTAATCCTAACCCTAAGTGGAATTTTCCCCAATGGGATTTTCCCATGTATTTTGCCAGAAAAAGTACATCAGGCCGGCTCAAAAGGCGTGCCCACACCTAACCATATCGATGGACTCCGAATCCAATGGCAGTGTCTTTTTTGCTCTGCGAATTCATGGAGAGATAACCCTAACCCTAAGTGGAATTTTCCAAATGGGATTTTCCCATGTATTTTGCCAGGAAATGTAAATAAGGCCGGCTCAAAAGGCGTCCCCCCTCCAAACCATACGGGTGGCCTCTGAATCCAATGGCAATGTCGGTTTTGCTCTGCGAATTCATGGAGGGCTAACCCTAACCCTAAGTGGAATTTTCCCAAATGGCATTTTCCCATGTATTTTGCCAGGAAATGTACATCAGGCCGGCTAAAAAGGCGTCCCCCCTCCTAACCATATTGGTGGACTCCAAATCCAATGGCAGTGTCTGTTTTGCTCTGCGAATTCATGGAGAGCTAATCCTAACCCTAAGTGGAATTTTCCACAATGGGATTTTCCCATGTATTTTGCCAGGAAATGTACATCAGGCCGGCTCAAAAGGCGTCACCCCTCCTCACCATATCGGTGGCCTCCGAATCCAATGGCAGTGTCTGTTTTGCTCTGCGAATTCATGGAGAGCTAACCCTAACCCTAAGTGGGATTTTTCCCAATTGGATTTTCCCATGTATTTTGCCAGGAAATGTACATCAGGCCGGCTCAAATGGCCTCCCCCCTCCAAACCATACGGGTGACCTCCGAATCCAATGGCAGTGTCTGTTTTGCTCTGCGAATTCATGGAGAGGTAACCCTAACCCTAAGTGGGATTTTCCCCAATTGGATTTTCCCATGTATTTTGCCAGGAAATGTACATCAGGCCGGCTCAAATGGCCTCTGCCCTCCAAACCATACGGGTGGCCTCCGAATCTAATGGCAATGTCGGTTTTGCTCTGCGAATTCATGGAGGTCTAACCCTAAGTGGAATTTTTCGCAATTGGATTTTCCCATGTATTTTGCTAGGAAATGTACATCAGGCCGGCTCAAAAGGCGTCCCCCCTCCTAACCATACCGGTGGACTCCGAATCCAATGGCAGTGTCTGTTTTGCTCTGCAAATTCATGGAGAGCTAACCCTAACCCTAAGTGGAATTTTCCCCAATGGGATTTTCCCATGTATTTTGCCAGGAAATGTACATAAGTCTGGCTCAAAAGGCGTGCCCCTTCCTAACCATATCGGTGGCCTCCGAATCCAATGGCAGTGTCTGTTTTGCTCTGCGAATTCATGGAGAGCTAACCCTAACCCTAAGTGGGATTTTTCCCAATTGGATTTTCCCATGTATTTTGCCAGGAAATGTACATCAGGCCGGCTCAAATGGCCTCCGCCCTCCAAACCATACGGGTGGCCTCCGAATCCAATGGCAGTGTCTGTTTTGCTCTGCGAATTCATGGAGGTCTAACCCTAAGTGGAATTTTTCCCAATGGGATTTTCCCATGTATTTTGCTAGGAAATGTACATCAGGCCGGCTCAAAAGGCGTCCCCCCTCCTAACCATACCGGTGGACTCCGAATCCAATGGCAGTGTCTGTTTTGCTCTGCAAATTCATGGAGAGCTAACCCTAACCCTAAGTGGAATTTTCCCCAATGGGATTTTCCCATGTATTTTGCCAGGAAATGTACATAAGTCTGGCTCAAAAGGCGTGCCCCTTCCTAACCATATGGGTGGACTCCGAATACAATGGCAGTGTCTGTTTTGCTCTGCGAATTCATGGAGAGATAACCCTAACCCTAAGTGGAATTTTCCCCAATGGGATTTTCCCATGTATTTTGCCAGGAAATGTACATCAGGCCGGCTCAAATGGCCTCCGCCCTCCAAACCATACGGGTGGCCTACGAATCCAATGGCAGTGTCTGTTTTGCTCTGCGAATTCATGGAGAGCTAACCCTAACCCTAAGTGGGATTTTCCCCAATTGGATTTTCCCTTGTATTTTGCCAGGAAATGTACATAAGGCCGGCTCAAAAGGCGTCCCCCCTCCAAACCGTACGGATGGCCTCCGAATCCAATGGCAATGTCGGTTTTGCTCTGCGAATTCATGGAGAGCTAACCCTAACCCTAAGTGGAATTTTCCCCAATGGGATTTTCCCATGTATTTTGCCTGGAAATGTACATCAGGCCGGCTCAAAAGGCGTCCCCCCTCCTAACCATACGGGTGGTTGCCGAATCCAATGGCAATGTCAGTTTTGCTCTGCAATTTCATGGAGGGCTAACCCTAACCCTAAGTGGAATTTTCCACAATGGGATTTTCCCATGTATTTTGCCAGGAAATGTACATCAGGCCGGCTCAAATGGCCTCCCCCCCTCCAAACCATACGGGTGGCCTCCGAATCCAATGGCAGTGTCTGTTTTGCTCTGCGATTTCATGGAGAGGTAACCCTAACCCTAAGTGGGATTTTCCCCAATTGGATTTTCCCATGTATTTTGCCAGGAAATGTACATCAGGCCGGCTCAAATGGCCTCTGCCCTCCAAACCATACGGGTGGCCTCCGAATCTAATGGCAATGTCGGTTTTGCTCTGCGAATTCATGGAGGTCTAACCCTAAGTGGAATTTTTCCCAATGGGATTTTCCCATGTATTTTGCTAGGAAATGTACATCAGGCCGGCTCAAAAGGCGTCCCCCCTCCTAACCATACCGGTGGACTCCGAATCCAATGGCAGTGTCTGTTTTGCTCTGCAAATTCATGGAGAGCTAATCCTAACCCTAAGTGGAATTTTCCCCAATGGGATTTTCCCATGTATTTTGCCAGGAAATGTACATAAGTCTGGCTCAAAAGGCGTGCCCCTTCCTAACCATATCGGTGGCCTCCGAATCCCATGGCAGTGTCTGTTTTGCTTTGCGAATTCATGGAGAGCTAACCCTAACCCTAAGTGGGATTTTTCCCAATTGGATTTTCCCATGTATTTTGCCAGGAAATGTACATCAGGCCGGCTCAAATGGCCTCCGCCCTCCAAACCATACGGGTGGCCTCCGAATCCAATGGCAGTGTCTGTTTTGCTCTGCGAATTCATGGAGGTCTAACCCTAAGTGGAATTTTTCCCAATGGGATTTTCCCATTTATTTTGCTAGGAAATGTACATCAGGCCGGCTCAAAAGGCGTCCCCCCTCCTAACCATACCGGTGGACTCCGAATCCAATGGCAGTGTCTGTTTTGCTCTGCAAATTCATGGAGAGCTAACCCTAACCCTAAGTGGAATTTTCCCCAATGGGATTTTCCCATGTATTTTGCCAGGAAATGTACATAAGTCTGGCTCAAAAGGCGTGCCCCTTCCTAACCATATGGGTGGACTCCGAATCCAATGGCAGTGTCTGTTTTGCTCTGCGAATTCATGGAGAGATAACCCTAACCCTAAGTGGAATTTTCCCCAATGGGATTTTCCCATGTATTTTGCCAGGAAATGTACATCAGGCCGCCTCAAATGGCCTCCGCCCTCCAAACCATACGGGTGGCCTCCGAATCCAATGGCATTGTCTGTTTTACTGTGCGAATTCATGGAGAGATAACCCTAACCCTAAGTGGAATTTTCCCAAATGGGATTTTCCCATGTATTTTGCCAGGAAATGTACATAAGGCCGCCTCAAAAGGCGTCCCACCTCCAAACCATACGGGTGGCCTCCGCACCCAATGGCAATGTCGGTATTACTCTGTGAATTCATGGAGAGCTAACCCTAACCCTAAGTGGAATTTTCCCCAATGGGATTTTCCCATGTATTTTGCCAGAAAAAGTACATCAGGCCGGCTCAAAAGGCGTTCCCTCTCCTAACCATACCGGTGGCCTCCGAATCCAATGGCAATGTTGGTTTTGCTCTGTGAATTCATGGAGGGCTAACCCTAAGTGGAATTTTCCCAAATGGGATTTTCCCATGTATTTTGCCAGGAAATGTACATCAGGCCGGCTCAATAGGCGTGCCCCCTCCTAACCATATCGATGGATTCCGAATCCAATGGCAATATCGGTTTTGCTCTGCGAATTCATGGAGAGCTAACCCTAACCCTAAGTGGAATTTTCCCCAATGGGATTTTCCCATGTATTTTGCCAGGAAATGTACATCAGGCCGGCTCAAATGGCCTCCGCCCTCCAAACCATACGGGTGGCCTCCGAATCCAATGGCAGTGTCTGTTTTGCTCTGCGAATTCATGGAGAGCTAACCCTAACCCTAAGTGGGATTTTCCCCAATTGGATTTTCCCTTGTATTTTGCCAGGAAATGTACATAAGGCCGGCTCAAAAGGCGTCCCCCCTCCAAACCGTACGGATGGCCTCCGAATCCAATGGCAATGTCGGTTTTGCTCTGCGAATTCATGGAGGGCTAACCCTAAGTGGAATTTTCCCGAATGGGATTTTCCCATGTATTTTGCCAGGAAATGTACATCAGACCGGCTCAATAGGCGTGCCCCCTCCTAACCATATCGATGGATTCCGAATCCAATGGCAATGTCGGTTTTGCTCTGCGAATTCATGGAGAGCTAACCCTAACCCTAAGTGGAATTTTCCCCAATGGGATTTTCCCATGTATTTTGCCCGGAAATGTACATCAGGCCGGCTCAAAAGGCGTCCCCCCTCCTAACCATACGGGTGGTTGCCGAATCCAATGGCAATGTCAGTTTTGCTCTGCAATTTCATGGAGGGCTAACCCTAACCCTAAGTGGAATTTTCCACAATGGGATTTTCCCATGTATTTTGCCAGGAAATGTACATCAGGCCGGCTCAAATGGCCTCCCCCCTCCAAACCATACGGGTGGCCTCCGAATCCAATGGCAGTGTCTGTTTTGCTCTGCGATTTCATGGAGAGGTAACCCTAACCCTAAGTGGGATTTTCCCCAATTGGATTTTCCCATGTATTTTGCCAGGAAATGTACATCAGGCCGGCTCAAACGGCCTCTGCCCTCCAAACCATACGGGTGGCCTCCGAATCTAATGGCAATGTCGGTTTTGCTCTGTGAATTCATGGAGGGCTAACCCTAAGTGGAATTTTTCCCAATGGGATTTTCCCATGTATTTTGCTAGGAAATGTACATCAGGCCGGCTCAAAAGGCGTCCCCCCTCCTAACCATACCGGTGGCCTCCGAATCCAATGGCAGTGTCTGTTTTGCTCTGCAAATTCATGGAGAGCTAACCCTAACCCTAAGTGGAATTTTCCCCAATGGGATTTTCCCATGTATTTTGCCAGGAAATGTACATAGGTCTGGCTCAAAAGGCGTGCCCCTTCCTAACCATATGGGTGGACTCCGAATCCAATGGCAGTGTCTGTTTTGCTCTGCGAATTCATGGAGAGATAACCCTAACCCTAAGTGGAATTTTCCCCAATGGGATTTTCCCACGTATTTTGCCAGGAAATGTAAATAAGGCCGGGTCAAAAGGCGTCCCACCTCCAAACCATACGGGTGGCCTCTGAATCCAATGGCAATGTCGGTTTTGCTCTGCGAATTCATGGAGGGCTAACCCTAACCCTAAGTGGAATTTTCCACAATGGGATTTTCCCATGTATTTTGCCAGGAAATGTACATCAGGCCGGCTCAAAAGGCGTCACCCCTCCTCACCATATCGGTGGCCTCCGAATCCAATGGCAGTGTCTGTTTTGCTCTGCGAATTCATGGAGAGCTAACCCTAACCCTAAGTGGGATTTTCCCCAATTGGATTTTCCCATGTATTTTGCCAGGAAATGTACATCAGGCCGGCTCAAATGGCCTCTGCCCTCCAAACCATACGGGTGGCCGCCGAATCTAATGGCAATGTCGGTTTTGCTCTGCGAATTCATGGAGGTCTAACCCTAAGTGGAATTTTTCCCAATGGGATTTTCCCATGTATTTTGCTAGGAAATGTACATCAGGCCGGCTCAAAAGGCGTCCCCCCTCCTAACCATACCGGTGGACTCCGAATCCAATGGCAGTGTCTGTTTTGCTCTGCAAATTCATGAAGAGCTAACCCTAACCCTAAGTGGAATTTTCCCCAATGGGATTTTCCCATGTATTTTGCCAGGAAATGTACATAAGTCTGGCTCAAAAGGCGTGCCCCTTCCTAACCATATCGGTGGCCTCCGAATCCAATGGCAGTGTCTGTTTTGCTCTGCGAATTCATGGAGAGCTAACCCTAACCCTAAGTGGGATTTTTCCCAATTGGATTTTCCCATGTATTTTGCCAGGAAATGTACATCAGGCCGGCTCAAATGGCCTCCGCCCTCCAAACCATACGGGTGGCCTCCGAATCCAATTGCAGTGTCTGTTTTGCTCTGCGAATTCATGGAGGTCTAACCCTAAGTGGAATTTTTCCCAATGGGATTTTCCCATGTATTTTGCCAGGAAATGTACATCAGACCGGCTCAAATGGCCTCTGCCCTCCAAACCATACGGGTGGCCTCCGAATCTAATGGCAATGTCGGTTTTGCTCTGCGAATTCATGGAGGGCTAACCCTAAGTGGAATTTTTCCCAATGGGATTTTCCCATGTATTTTGCTAGGAAATGTACATCAGGTCTGGCTCAAAAGGCGTGCCCCTTCCTAACCATATGGGTGGACTCCGAATCCAATGGCAGTGTCTGTTTTGCTCTGCGAATTCATGGAGAGATAACCCTAACCCTAAGTGGAATTTTCCCCAATGGGATTTTCCCATGTATATTGCCAGGAAATGTAAATAAGGCCGGCTCAAAAGGCGTCCCCCCTCCAAACCATACGGGTGGCCTCTGAATCCAATGGCAATGTCGTTTTTGCTCTGCAAATTCATGGAGGGCTAACCCTAACCCTAAGTGGAATTTTCCCAAATGGCATTTTCCCATGTATTTTGCCAGGAAATGTACATCAGGCCGGCTAAAAAGGCGTCCCCCCTCCTAACCATATCAGTGGACTCCAAATCCAATGGCAGTGTCTGTTTTGCTCTGCGAATTCATGGAGAGCTAATCCTAACCCTAAGTGGAATTTTCCACAATGGGATTTTCCCATGTATTTTGCCAGGAAATGTACATCAGGCCGGCTCAAAAGGCGTCACCCCTCCTAACCATACCGGTGGACTCCGAATCCAATGGCAGTGTCTGTTTTGCTCTGCAAATTCATGGAGAGCTAACCCTAACCCTAAGTGGAATTTTCCCCAATGGGATTTTCCCATGTATTTTGCCAGGAAATGTACATAAGTCTGGCTCAAAAGGCGTGCCCCTTCCTAACCATATCGGTGGCTCCTAATCCAATGGCAGTGTCTGTTTTCCTCTGCAAATTCATGGAGAGCTAACCCTAACCCTAAGTGGAATTTTCCCAAATGGGATTTTCCCATGTATTTTGCCAGGAAATGTACATAAGACTGGCTCAAAAGGCGTGCCCCTTCCTAACCATATCGGTGGCCTCCGAATCCAATGGCAGTGTCTGTTTTGCTCTGCAAATTCATGGAGAGCTAACCCTAACCCTAAGTGGGATTTTTCCCAATTGGATTTTCCCATGTATTTTGCCAGGAAATGTACATCAGGCCGGCTCAAATGGCCTCCGCCCTCCAAACCATACGGGTGGCCTCCGAATCCAATGGCAGTGTCTGTTTTGCTCTGCGAATTCATGGAGGTCTAACCCTAAGTGGAATTTTTCCCAATGGGATTTTCCCATGTATTTTGCTAGGAAATGTACATCAGGCCGGCTCAAAAGGCGTCCCCCCTCCTAACCATACCGGTGGACTCCGAATCCAATGGCAGTGTCGGTTTTGCTCTGCAAATTCATGGAGAGCTAACCCTAACCCTAAGTGGAATTTTCCCCAATGGGATTTTCCCATGTATTTTGCAAGGAAATGTACATAAGTCTGGCTCAAAAGGCGTGCCCCTTCCTAACCATATGGGTGGCCTCCGAATCCAATGGCAGTGTCTGTTTTGCTCTGCGAATTCATGGAGAGCTAACCCTAACCCTAAGTGGAATTTTCCCCAATGGTATTTTCCCATGTATTTTGCCAGGAAATGTACATCAGGCCGTCTCAAATGGCCTCCGCCCTCCAAACCATACGGGTGGCCTCCGAATCCAATGGCAGTGTCTGTTTTGCTCTGCGAATTCATGGAGAGCTAACCCTAACCCTAAGTGGGATTTTCCCCAATTGGATTTTCCCTTGTATTTTGCCAGGAAATGTACATCAGGCCGGCTCAAATGGCCTCTGCCCTCCAAACCATACGGGTGGCCTCCGAATCTAATGGCAATGTCGGTTTTGCTCTGCGAATTCATGGAGGGCTAACCCTAAGTGGAATTTTTCCCAATGGGATTTTCCCATGTATTTTGCTAGGAAATGTACATCAGGCCGGCTCAAATGGCCTCCCCCCTCCAAACCATACGGGTGGCCTCCGAATCCAATGGCAGTGTCTGTTTTGCTCTGCGAATTCATGGAGGTCTAACCCTAAGTGGAATTTTTCCCAATGGGATTTTCCCATGTATTTTGCTAGGAAATGTACATCAGGCCGGCTCAAAAGGCGTCCCCCCTCCTAACCATACCGGTGGACTCCGAATCCAATGGCAGAGTCTGTTTTCCTCTGCAAATTCATGGAGAGCTAACCCTAACCCTAAGTGGAATTTTCCCCAATGGGATTTTCCCATGTATTTTGCCAGGAAATGTACATAAGACTGGCTCAAAAGGCGTGCCCCTTCCTAACCATATCGGTGGCCTCCGAATCCAATGGCAGTGTCTGTTTTGCTCTGCAAATTCATGGAGAGCTAACCCTAACCCTAAGTGGGATTTTTCCCAATTGGATTTTCCCATGTATTTTGCCAGGAAATGTACATAAGTCTGGCTCAAAAGGCGTGCCCCTTCCTAACCATATGGGTGGACTCCGAATCCAATGGCAGTGTCTGTTTTGCTCTGCGAATTCATGGAGAGATAACCCTAACCCTAAGTGGAATTTTCCCCTATGGGATTTTCCCATTTATTTTGCCAGGAAATGTACATAAGGCCGGATCAAAAGGCGTCCCCCCTCCAAACCATACGGGTGGCCTCCGAATCCAATGGCAATGTCGGTTTTGCTCTGCGAATTCATGGAGGGCTAACCCTAACCCTAAGTGGAATTTTCCCAAATGGTATTTTCCCATGTATTTTGCCAGGAAGTGTACATCAGACCGGCTCAAATGGCCTCTGCCCTCCAAACCATACGGGTGGCCTCCGAATCTAATGGCAATGTCGGTTTTGCTCTGCGAATTCAGGGAGGGCTAACCCTAAGTGGAATTTTTCCCAATGGGATTTTCCCATGTATTTTGCTAGGAAATGTACATCAGGCCGGCTCAAAAGGCGTCCCCCCTCCTAACCATACCGGTGGCCTCCGAATCCAATGGCAGTGTCTGTTTTGCTCTGCAAATTCATGGAGAGCTAACCCTAACCCTAAGTGGAATTTTCCCCAATGGGATTTTCCCATGTATTTTGCCAGAAAAAGTACATCAGGCCGGCTCAAAAGGCGTGCCCACACCTAACCATATCGATGGACTCCGAATCCAATGGCAGTGTCTTTTTTGCTCTGCGAATTCATGGAGAGATAACCCTAACCCTAAGTGGAATTTTCCAAATGGGATTTTCCCATGTATTTTGCCAGGAAATGTAAATAAGGCCGGCTCAAAAGGCGTCCCCCCTCCAAACCATACGGGTGGCCTCTGAATCCAATGGCAATGTCGGTTTTGCTCTGCGAATTCATGGAGGGCTAACCCTAACCCTAAGTGGAATTTTCCCAAAAGGCATTTTCCCATGTATTTTGCCAGGAAATGTACATCAGGCCGGCTAAAAAGGCGTCCCCCCTCCTAACCATATTGGTGGACTCCAAATCCAATGGCAGTGTCTGTTTTGCTCTGCGAATTCATGGAGAGCTAATCCTAACCCTAAGTGGAATTTTCCACAATGGGATTTTCCCATGTATTTTGCCAGGAAATGTACATCAGGCCGGCTCAAAAGGCGTCACCCCTCCTCACCATATCGGTGGCCTCCGAATCCAATGGCAGTGTCTGTTTTGCTCTGCGAATTCATGGAGAGCTAACCCTAACCCTAAGTGGGATTTTTCCCAATTGGATTTTCCCATGTATTTTGCCAGGAAATGTACATCAGGCCGGCTCAAATTGCCTCCCCCCTCCAAACCATACGGGTGACCTCCGAATCCAATGGAAGTGTCTGTTTTGCTCTGCGAATTCATGGAGAGGTAACCCTAACCCTAAGTGGGATTTTCCCCAATTGGATTTTCCCATGTATTTTGCCAGGAAATGTACATCAGGCCGGCTCAAATGGCCTCTGCCCTCCAAACCATACGGGTGGCCTCCGAATCTAATGGCAATGTCGGTTTTGCTCTGCGAATTCATGGAGGACTAACCCTAAGTGGAATTTTCCCCAAAGGGATTTTCCCATGTATTTTGCCAGGAAATGTACATAAGTCCGGCTGAAAAGGCGTCCCCCCTCCTAACCATACCAGTGGCCTCCGAATCCAATGGCAGTGTCTGTTTTGCTCTGCAAATTCATGGAGAGCTAACCCTAACCCTAAGTGGAATTTTCCCCAATGGGATTTTCCCATGTATTTTTCCAGGAAATGTACATAAGTCTGGCTCAAAAGGCGTGCCCCTTCCTAACCATATCGGTGGCCTCCGAATCCAATGGCAGTGTCAGTTTTGCTCTGCGAATTCATGGAGAGCTAACCCTAACCCTAAGTGGGATTTTTCCCAATTGGATTTTCCCATGTATTTTGCCAGGAAATGTACATCAGGCCGGCTCAAATGGCCTCCGCCCTCCAAACCATACGGGTGGCCTCCGAATCCAATTGCAGTGTCTGTTTTGCTCTGCGAATTCATGGAGGTCTAACCCTAAGTGGAATTTTTCCCAATGGGATTTTCCCATGTATTTTGCCAGGAAATGTACATCAGACCGGCTCAAATGGCCTCTGCCCTCCAAACCATACGGGTGGCCTCCGAATCTAATGGCAATGTCGGTTTTGCTCTGCGAATTCATGGAGGGCTAACCCTAAGTGGAATTTTTCCCAATGGGATTTTCCCATGTATTTTGCTAGGAAATGTACATCAGGTCTGGCTCAAAAGGCGTGCCCCTTCCTAACCATATGGGTGGACTCCGAATCCAATGGCAGTGTCTGTTTTGCTCTGCGAATTCATGGAGAGCTAACCCTAACCCTAAGTGGAATTTTCCCCAATGGGATTTTCCCATGTATTTTGCAAGGAAATGTACATAAGACTGGCTCAAAAGGCGTGCCCCTTCCTAACCATATCGGTGGCCTCCGAATCCAATGGCAGTGTCTGTTTTGCTCTGCAAATTCATGGAGAGCTAACCCTAACCCTAAGTGGGATTTTTCCCAATTGGATTTTCCCATGTATTTTGCCAGGAAATGTACATCAGGCCGGCTCAAATGGCCTCCGCCCTCCAAACCATACGGGTGGCCTCCGAATCCAATGGCAGTGTCTGTTTTGCTCTGCGAATTCATGGAGGTTTAACCCTAAGTGGAATTTTTCCCAATGGGATTTTCCCATGTATTTTGCTAGGAAATGTACATCAGGCCGGCTCAAAAGGCGTCCCCCCTCCTAACCATACCGGTGGACTCCGAATCCAATGGCAGTGTCTGTTTTGCTCTGCGAATTCATGGAGAGCTAACCCTAACCCTAAGTGGGATTATCCCCAATTGGATTTTCCCTTGTATTTTGCCAGGAAATGTACATCAGGCCGGCTCAAATGGCCTCTGCCCTCCAAACCATACGGGTGGCCTCCGAATCTAATGGCAATGTCGGATTTGCTCTGCGAATTCATGGAGGGCTAACCCTAAGTGGAATTTTTCCCAATGGGATTTTCCCATGTATTTTGCTAGGAAATGTACATCAGGCCGGCTCAAAAGGCGTCCCCCCTCCTAACCATACCAGTGGCCTCCGAATCCAATGGCAGTGTCTGTTTTGCTCTGCAAATTCATGGAGAGCTAACCCTAACCCTAAGTGGAATTTTCCCCAATGGGATTTTCCCATGTATTTTGCAAGGAAATGTACATAAGTCTGGCTCAAAAGGCGTGCCCCTTCCTAACCATATGGGTGGACTCCGAATCCAATGGCAGTGTCTGTTTTGCTCTGCGAATTCATCGAGAGATAACCCTAACCCTAAGTGGAATTTTCCCCAATGGGATTTTCCCATTTATTTTGCCAGGAAATGTACATAAGGCCGGATCAAAAGGCGTCCCCCCTCCAAACCATACGGGTGGCCTCCGAATCCAATGGCAATGTCGGTTTTGCTCTGCGAATTCATGGAGGGCTAACCCTAACCCTAAGTGGAATTTTCCCAATTGGATTTATCCATGTGTTTTGCCAGGAAATGTACATCAGGCCGGCTCAAATGGCCTCTGCCCTCCAAACCATACGGGTGGCCTCCGAATCCAATTGCAGTGTCTGTTTTGCTCTGCGAATTCATGGAGGTCTAACCCTAAGTGGAATTTTTCCCAATGGGATTTTCCCATGTATTTTGCCAGGAAATGTACATCAGACCGGCTCAAATGGCCTCTGCCCTCCAAACCATACGGGTGGCCTCCGAATCTAATGGCAATGTCGGTTTTGCTCTGCGAATTCATGGAGGGGTAACCCTAAGTGGAATTTTTCCCAATGGGATTTTCCCATGTATTTTGCTAGGAAATGTACATCAGGTCTGGCTCAAAAGGCGTGCCCCTTCCTAACCATATGGGTGGACTCCGAATCCAATGGCAATGTCGGTTTTGCTCTGCGAATTCATGGAGGGCTAACCCTAACCCTAAGTGGAATTTTCCCAAATGGTATTTTCCCATGTATTTTGCCAGGAAATGTACATAAGTCCGGCTGAAAAGGCGTCCCCCCTCCTAACCATACCAGTGGCCTCCGAATCCAATGGCAGTGTCTGTTTTGCTCTGCAAATTCATGGAGAGCTAACCCTAACCCTAAGTGGAATTTTCCCCAATGGGATTTTCCCATGTATTTTTCCAGGAAATGTACATAAGTCTGGCTCAAAAGGCGTGCCCCTTCCTAACCATATCGGTGGCCTCCGAATCCAATGGCAGTGTCAGTTTTGCTCTGCGAATTCATGGAGAGCTAACCCTAACCCTAAGTGGGATTTTTCCCAATTGGATTTTCCCATGTATTTTGCCAGGAAATGTACATCAGGCCGGCTCAAATGGCCTCCGCCCTCCAAACCATACGGGTGGCCTCCGAATCCAATTGCAGTGTCTGTTTTGCTCTGCGAATTCATGGAGGTCTAACCCTAAGTGGAATTTTTCCCAATGGGATTTTCCCATGTATTTTGCCAGGAAATGTACATCAGACCGGCTCAAATGGCCTCTGCCCTCCAAACCATACGGGTGGCCTCCGAATCTAATGGCAATGTCGGTTTTGCTCTGCGAATTCATGGAGGGCTAACCCTAAGTGGAATTTTTCCCAATGGGATTTTCCCATGTATTTTGCTAGGAAATGTACATCAGGTCTGGCTCAAAAGGCGTGCCCCTTCCTAACCATATGGGTGGACTCCGAATCCAATGGCAGTGTCTGTTTTGCTCTGCGAATTCATGGAGAGCTAACCCTAACCCTAAGTGGAATTTTCCCCAATGGGATTTTCCCATGTATTTTGCAAGGAAATGTACATAAGACTGGCTCAAAAGGCGTGCCCCTTCCTAACCATATCGGTGGCCTCCGAATCCAATGGCAGTGTCTGTTTTGCTCTGCAAATTCATGGAGAGCTAACCCTAACCCTAAGTGGGATTTTTCCCAATTGGATTTTC